>NC_012873.2:22914109-23214109 GCF_000003195.3 Sorghum bicolor | reverse complement strand
AAGCAACAGGTATGAAGTAGTTAGAGAACCGTGCCCAACGGTTAGTCCTCATCCCCAGCGGGATGGAGACAGGTCTTGCAGAAGTCATCATAAAATATATCATCTGCAACATGTGGGAATAAACCCTGAGTACGAGAATGTACTCAGCTAGACTTACCCGTCTAGTAAAACATAAAAGACACCAAGGATCATGGAAGGCTAAGTATAAAGTGGAGCTGGTTGACTCACAGTTGCCAAAAGCTTAATTAATTACCTTCCATGTGGTATAAGCATCATATTTTATATTGGTCATCATTAACCTACCACTAGATTAGCACCTGTACTAAAACACATCACTTGTTTATTACAAGCATTAGTAACCATATCAAGTTCATCAAGTGTTCTTCCTTGCTATCATCATTATCATGAACAATTGTTCTTTAGTAGATGCTACGTTTGCCGCTGCTCAGTCAAGTTCTCACTATCCGGGAGAGACAATGATTCGAATCGATTTCTATCTAGCTGGAGGGTTATTCCTAGCACTCACCCAAGCATCCCCCGTCGGAGAGCCAGCGGGTCACCTTTGGTACGACTCAGAAATCGCGGCTCCGATCAGCGCCGCACTCCCAGGGCTACCACTCTGTCAGGGAGGTCAGGAATTTTAACTCACCTGCCTTTGGTCTTATGCCAATGGTCCCCCGCACACCACACTTCCTCTGGTAGTGCGCACTTTATACTTGCCGGTCTTCCGGCCTGAGTCATACTACTAGGATTCGCGGTCGGAACGAGTTATCCGGCCAACTAAGTGTTAGGCATGCGTTCAACAAGACAAGAAGACGTACAACGGTCGGTCCTTAGCTGCCACAGATGGAGTTACTACATTCTTGCAAAACTCCGCCCGGCTTAAGTCAATTTAATCAGGTTCCATCCACGATAGCACATATAGTCAATCATGATCCGACACAACCCTATATTGCGCAGGTGACAGGATATCACCCGACTTCTACAGATTAAAACATGGCTAAGCTGCTACTCGATCCTAACTCTATAACAAGGTAATGGTAAGATATCTGGACAAGGATTGAGTAACATGCAGCAAGGGTTTCATCACAAGTCCTATACGTAAATGCATCAGTAGATATAACATAATCAAGTAAGCTTTTGAAAGTAAAGTGGGAGGCTTTAGATGCTCCGGGGCTTACCTTTCACGAACGATGTGGGCTCGTGGTTCGGGCACCCAACCTCCTCTTCGGGCTCCTCGAGTCTGGCTTGCTGGACCTCCACCTCCGGATTGCCCTCCTGGCCTTCGGAATTCACCTGAAGCTCGAAAGAAGCGGTCGCGTCCGGTGCACCTATTGCATGCATGATAAGTAAGAACGGGTGCACGCTGAACGGGAATGAATGCTTGACAATGCAATTAAGACTTCACTGGACACTAATTTACTGAGTAAACTTCTAAGATTAACTCACAAAGGATAACTAATTAAGTTAGCAAAACTTAACAAGTCCAACTATAAACAGCAAGCATTTCATAACAGAGCAGCTCAGTAAACAGGTCATAACTATAGCTCTAAAGATCCAACAAATATAAATGAGGACATTCTGGAACGCTTATGAAATTGTCTACATTTCACATTTAGACATCACAGCAAGATTCATATGTTAAACAAGTCAATTTAAACAAGGTTCCAGGTTCTGTCCCAGAAAAACAGAAAGCACCTATTTCTGGAACCCAACTTGGAAAAGCCATAACTTTTAAACTATTGGACCAAATGATCCCAAATTTTAACCACAACTAGTTCATAAAGTTTACAACAACTTTGATTTAGACAAGTCTTCCAGAAAACCAAGTTATTAGTAAGCAAAGATTGAATTACTTCATTGCTGTCCAAAACAGCTCTTAACCCTTTAATTAATTATTTGATGACATAGCCAAAACATAATCAGTATCAACCATATGGCTTATAAGCACAAGCATATCATAAGACAACCAGAACAGCATATGTTAACCCCTAAACATTTAATAACAAAGCCTTTATTAATTTAATTCTATAAAGGGACATAATTACAAGATACCAGCAAAAGTGCTCAGAAAAATCTACAGAAACTACAGAAGCACAAGCATAGCATCTTGGCATCACCATAAAATTTTTCAGGGCAATTGCACATGCCAAATTTAAGATAAGCATTTAACATGTGACAAGGTGCTTATTTCACAAATTAAGAAACATGGCTTATATAGTGTCAAACAACAGATTTCAGATTATTTACATGCTACAAATACCATAAGCAAGTTTGACACCAGAGTAGAGCACCAGCATAAGCACCAATTATTTACTATGATTTCAATAAGAAAACAAGCCATAGAACCAACATAAATTACATATCACAGATATAGTACTCCAAAAATCATGAAATATTTATCATAGCATTCTCATACCACTCAGAGCCTAGCATAAACCTTTTAGAACAAAAAGAGCAGTATATCAAGAGATATGAATTTATACATAAATAACAGAAATGGCTTGCCCCGCGGCGGAGCCACCAGAAATGGCTTGCCGTCGACCATGGCGGCTCGGCGGAGGTGCTCGGCGGTACGCCAGAGCTCACGAGCAGGTAGAGCGTGAGCTAGGGTTTCCTACAGCACCAGCGAACTACGGCGAAGCTTCCTAGGTAGGTGGCTAGTCCTGAAACGGCATGGAACGAGCTGGCCACGAGAGAGCCCAACTCCGGCGGAAACACGGCGGTGCTGCGCGTCGTGTCCGGCGACGGTGAGCTCGGTAGAGCGTCCACAAAGTGGCGCAAACGTTCACTAAGGACCTAAGCTACCTCTAGGACCTAACCAGAGAAGATGAGAGGCTCCGAGGAGCTCGGCATTGAGTTCGCCGGAGAAGAAGGTCACGGCGACCTGATTTGGGGGAAGTCAGAAATGTCGGCTCACCGGAGGGTTTCACGGCGAGCTAGCGGGTGGAGAGTGGAGAGCGGTTCACGGCGGAGCTGTGGGCGAGTTTTGGTGAGCAGCAACGCAGCGATGAGCGCGATTGAGCTCGCCGGAGTGAGCTCGCGACGGTGAGCTCACTGCGGCCGCTTTTCTGGCGAGAGAGCGAGAGGAAGGAGAGAGTGGACGCGTCCACTGCGTCCGGGGCGTCGCCTGGAGGTCATGCGCACATTGGGAGCTACGAGCGGGGCCAAGAGCAATGTACGGGCGCCAAATGTCGACAAAGTTCTGTCGCCGGTCGGCCACGTCGACGAGCTCGGCTCCGATTCACACACGGCGTTGATCGTCTGACAGAGCAATTTCAACGATTATTAACTTCCAAACCAAAGCGAGTTAGGAGATGGTGTAGTTGAAAAATTTGAAGTACTAGCTGAGTTCTACATTGTCAACTAGAGCAAAAGCCAGATCGGCTAGGATTGAGAGATATGAGGTTTTCAAAATCGATCGAGCAAACTGTTGCGTCCCGAGACTTAGAAAATTTTCTAAGTGTTGGAAACAGCCCCAAGTCTGCTTTGTCGGTCACTTTTGAGCTAGATGTGATCATTTTCATGAGATGGCTATAAAACAACTTTTGTTCCTTATAAAATTTTCTAGAACTTTTCTGTATAAAGTTTTGACATGCAAACATTTTATGAAACACTTTTTAAAAGCCTAAGCAAAAGAGGTTTCTAGGTCCTATACATGGAAACATGACTTAAGTAATTATTTTGGAGAAATGATCAACATGAACATTGTTCCTAAGGTTGAGTTAAGCATAGATAAACTAATTACCAAGGCATAACACACAAGCAAGAGCATGGTTCACACAAACACAAGCATAGGAGGCATAATTAATCAAGTTAAAGCACACTTAAGCATAAAATAACATGGCTCAGGGTAGATGATGATCATGATATGCTTGAGTAGATGATGATGCTCATGTTATGCATGTGATTGATGCAACCATAACACTGGGGTGTTATAGCCCTCCCCCCTTACAAATATCTCGTCTCGAGATTTGGAAGCTTACTGATTTTCAAAGAAGGTTTTATAAACTTCTTTTAAGTAGTCCTTCGTTTCCCAAGTGGCATTTTCCTCCCCGTGGTTACTACACAACACCTTGTGGAACTTAACCACACGATTTCGTGTTACCCGTTCCTTGCGGTCAAGAATCGCTACAGGTTTCTCCTCGTACAGTAAGTCAGATTTCAACTTGATATCCCGAACTTCCACTCGTTCCTCCGGAACACGAAGGCACTTCTTTAATTGTGACACGTGGAAGACAGGAAAAATAGCTCGAAGCTCAACTGGTAGTTGAACTTTGTATGCTACGTTTCCTTTCCTTTCGAGAATCTGATAATGTCCGACATATCGAGGTGCAAGCTTTCACTTGACTCCGAACCTTTGTACACCCTTCATCGGAGACACCTTGATATACACATGGTGACCGACTGCAAACTCAATCAGCTTCCTTCTCTTATCAGCATAACTTTTCTGACGAGCTTGAGCAGCTTCCAAATGTTGCTAGATGGTACGGACTTGCTGCTCCACTTTGTTCACGAAATCGATGCCATAATACCTTCGTTACCCGGATTCCACACAATTCAACGGGGTTCGACACTTTCGACCGTACAGGGCTTCGAATGGAGCCATCTTGATACTCTCTTGATAACTATTGTTGTAAGAGAACTCAGCTAACGGCAACCACTTAACCCAAGAACCCATAGAGGAGAGAGCACACATCCTCAACATGTCTTCTAGGATTTGGTTGACCCGTTCAGTCTGGCCGGCCGTTTGGGGATGATATGCCGAACTACGGACCAAGTGAGTACCAATCTGCTCATGTAGACACTCCCAAAAACGAGCAGTGAACTGTGGTCCACGATCTGAGATGATAGTTCGAGGCACACCATACTGACAAACAATGTGCTCGAAATACAACTCCGCATACTGATGTGGACGATAATCAGTTCGAACTAGAATAAAACGAGCAACCTTGGTCAAACGGTCTACAATCACCCAGATAGAGTCGTAACCATTGACAGAAGTTGGAAGTCCAACAATGAAATCCATGCTGACTTCTTCCCACTTCCAACCAGGAATTGATAAGGGTTGAAGTAAGCCTGCTTTCATGTGAACGGCCTTCACACGACAACAATTGTCACAACGTGCGACAAAAGCAGCAATCTCCTTTTTCATCTTTGTCCACCAAAACAGAGGTTACAGATCCTAATACATCTTGCTACTACCAGGATGGATAGACAACTTAGATGAATGAGCTGCGGACAGGATCTGATTTCACAGCTCACGGTCTTTTGGGACCACAAGTCGTTCTTTGAACCAAAGAATTCCATTTTCATCGACCAGAAAGCGTTTGGTTTCTTCTTCTTTCATTTTCCTCTTTATATGGTGGATGCCTACATCAGTTTGCTGCAATTTGATGACTCGATTGCGAAGGGTACTCTCCAGAGAAATCTGGTTGAGCACAAGTGGGTGCATAAGATGTGACAATAATGGATCTTCCACCTGAACTGAGTGACAATGTGCTTTCCGACTCAAGGCATCCGCAACCACGTTTTCCTTGCCCGGATGATAGTGCACTTGTAGATTATAATCTTTAATCAACTCAAGCCACCTTCGCTAATGCATGTTCAATTCAGGTTGAGTGAAGATGTACTTGGGACTCTTATGATCAGTGTAGATATTACATAGATTACCCAGCAAATAGTGCCTCTAGATTTTCAAAGCATGGACAACCGCAGCCAATTCCAAGTCATGAGTAGGGTAATTTACCTCATGCTTTCAAAGTTGGCTCGAGGCATACGCGATAACACGACCTTCCTGCCTCAGCACACAGCCTAGACCAATACCCGACGCGTCACAGAAGACATTGAAGGGCTTCTTGATATCAGGTTGAGCTAGGATGGGAGCCGATGTTAGCAGTGTCCTCAACTTGTGGAATGCCTCTTCACACTTAGACGTCCACTCAAATTTCTCATCTTTCTGGAGTAGGCGAGTCATAGGCTTGGATATCTTTGAAAATTCCGGAATGAATCGATGATAATACCCAGCCAACCCCAGAAAACTCCGAACCTCGTGCACCGAAGTTGGAACTTTCCAATCCAGCACTTCTTGCACCTTAGCTGGATCCACCGATATGCCTTCTTCCGATAAGACATGGCCCAAGAAAGGCACTTTCTTTAGCCAAAACTCGCATTTGCTGAACTTAGCATAAAGCTGATGCTCACGCAAACGTGACAACACCACGCGCAGATGCTCTGCATGCTCTTCTTCATTGCAAGAATATACCAGGATATCATCAATGAAGACCACCACAAACTTGTCCAATTTGGTCATGAACACCGAATTCATGAGATACATGAAGTGAGCATGTGCATTGGTAAGACCGAAGGACATGACGAGATACTCATACAATCCATACCTCGTCGAGAAAGCTGTCTTAGGTACATCTTCAGGACGGATCTTGATCTGATGATACCCAGATCACAAATCAATCTTGGAGAATACCTTGGCTTTAGACAACTGGTCAAACAAGATATCGATGCGAGGAAGAGGGTATTTATTCTTGATGGTCACCGCATTCAGGGGATGATAGTCCACACACATGCGCCAGGACTGATCCTTCTTCTTCACAAAGATAGCTGGACAACCCCAAGGAGAAGAACTAGGACGGATAAGACCCTTCTTCAACAACTCATTTAACTAGGTCTTAAGCTCAGCTAGCTCATTTGGTGGCATTCTATAAGGTCTTCTAGAGATAGGAGCGGTACCTAGAATCAATTCAATTTTGAACTGCACATCCTGATCTGGAGGAAGCCCGGGTAAATCATCAGGCAATACATCTGGGAACTCACACACCACCGAAATGTCCTTGATGGTCCTAGATGTAACTGCATTCATCATGCTACAGATATGGATATCCTGAGGAAGTTGCACTAAGAACGCATCTTTGGTATTCGGGTCTCTCAACATCACTACCCGAGTGGTGGTGTCAATAAGAACTCCGTTGCCACTCATCCACTTCATACCCAAAAATACATATATACCCACACCGGGTAAAACAACCAGATCAGCAAGAAACTAAAGGTCTCCTATTTCCTGAGTTGCCCCCAAAACCACTTGATTGGTAGAAATATCATTCCAAGCAGCACTAATGCAATAACTGCCCTAATCAAGCGTAATTGCCTTGAGATTATGCTTAGACACAAAGTCTGAACTCACAAAAGAATGCGATGCTCCTGAATCAAAAAGCACAAGTGCATCATATTGGTTAACCAGAAACTTACCAGCCGTAACTACCTCACCAGCAGGGATTGCCTCCACAGTCGTGTAGTGAACACGCCCCTGGCGGACGTTCCCTTGGTTGCCCTTCTTTGGCGGGTAAGGACAATTGCTCTGCCAGTGCTCGGTCTGATTGCAGTTCCAGCACGGACGGTTGGCAAGTGGAGTCTTGGCATAGCTGGGACCCGTGTTGCCCCTAGGAAGAGCAATAGAGTACCCCTTGCGGAAACCCGTCTTCGCCTGATTCTTCTTCACTGGAGGGCGATACCGCTGGTTAGGAGTTGGAGCACGGTACTGGGGTCTAGCTGCCACTGGAGCCTTGGACTGAGATGCCCCTGCCCTGGCCTCAAAAGCCCTCTTGTGAGTCTTGGTTGCAGTGTACACAGTGTTATAGTTCTCTTGAGTGAGAGCATCACTAACAAACTCATTGAAAGTTGCACACTTAGAGCGGCCCATAGTTTTCAGCAACTTGGGGCCTAGACCCCGCTTGAAGCAAGCAATCTTCTTCGTCTCAGTGTTCACAAACTTAGGAGAATTCCTTGACAGGTGGTTGAAAGCATGCAAGTACTCCTTGAGAGTTTTGCTGCCCTCAGTTAACTGCATAAACTCGGCATGCTTCATCTCCATAACACCAGGAGGGATGAAATGCCCCTTGAAGGCTTCATGAAAGAGATTCAGTCAATCACAGTATTACAAGGGAGAGCCTCCTGATACTGGTTCCACCATATGCCTGCTGGGCCCTGCAGTTGGTGAGCTGCATACTCGGCCTTCAAACCCTTAGTCAGCCGAAGCAAGCGAAACTTTTGTTCCACCATGTTCAACCACTCCTCAGCTTGAAGGGGTTCTTCAGCCTCTCTAAACGATGGGGGCTTTGTATCCATGAAATCCTTGAAGCTACTGTACTGGTTAGGTGCTGGCCCTTTGTGCATTACGACCACCCTGATTTGCCATCCGGTTGATGGTCTCAGTGAGCATCCTCTGATTTTCCACCATCATTTGCATCAGCTCAGCTGGATTTGGTGGTGGAGGAGTTGTGGGTGGATTCATGTTCGCACGTTGTTTTGCACCTCGAGTGCCACGAGACATCTATAAAAATACAATCAGTGAGTATTGATGATGACAAGATTTGCCATAGAAGAACTTATATTCATGCCTGAAAGTATTTGAGAGAATAGCTTTACAGAAAAGGCACAATAATTCAATTCCACAAAACAACACCACCAATCCAACACATGACAAAGATATCCGTAATATGCACCACACAAAAAAACATCGTCATAACCGATCGAACATGTTATGGTTACACATTGGGTCCATAAAGTTATTACTCCACCACAGTACATGACATGAGTCAAAGATCAAGGTTCCAGATTACAACATGATTACAAAAGCACCACTGCTGATTGCCCTACTACAAAAGATCCTCACATAACAACTATCCGCTACCCACTACACTCCAGGCTCATCGCCCGAGTCAGCGTCGAAGATCGCCTCTCCATCCTCCTCGCTAACTGGCTCAAGCTCCTCGTCCTCCACGTCCTCGTGCAAAGGTGGTGCAGCCACGGCTGGTCCATCTACCTCCATGCCGTCATCATCGGCCACAACCACCTGGGGTCCCACCTCTGGGTAGACTGGTACAGGGCGAGGAATAGTGTCGGTGTTTTCCCCCGGGGGGTCACACCAACGAGTAAAACTTGTGTGCGTGCTCCCCTTTCCAGATGGTGATGCAAGAAAAGACACAAAGATTTATCCTAGTTCGGGCAAGAGAAGGCCCTACGTCCAGCGGGGGGAGTGTTTGTATTATCTTGCACCTAAGTGCTTGTACAGGGGTGAATACAAGTTTCTGTGGGCGGAAGGATGAAGTATGGTAGCTCTTCTACATATGTCTTGTGTTGTGTCGTGGGTCTGGTATCCGCTCCCGGACCTCCCCTTTTATAGTTCCAAGGAGAGGTCTAGGGTACATGTATAGGCGACAGAGTAGGGGTCGATAGAGGTATGGCGTGCTGACCTACTTGAGACCTCCGTACCGGTGTGGCCTCGAGCCGTCTTGTCTTGGTACTTTGATGATGATTACGCGTGCCCCTGAATCCTGCTCCTATGCGCCGTCCTGGATTGGTTTATCTATTGCGCGCTTGTACGTCATGGTATCAGCTACGTCGGAGTGGTTGAGGTGCTGTCATTCGTCGCCCGATCCTTCCCTAGGAAGGAAGCGTGCCTACTCGAGGGTCAGATGCCGTGTAACACCTCACTGGCCAGAGCGCTGACTTTGAGCGTCTTGAGGGGGGTCTTGACTGGACGTTCCGACCCACTCCCTACGCCCTGCCACGTTCTGGCTTGTTTGGTGGGGAAGGCTGCAAAAAGAACAACAGGACGGGTGCTTGTTCCCTATCACGCTTCCTGTGACTGACGGGTGAGGTGAGAACGCGGTAGGCGCATTAAATGCCCTGGTTCTCGTGCCTACGTCAGGCGGCGGGCGGTGTCCTTGTGCTCGAGGCCTTTCGATTCGTATGAGCCTATTTCCGTATTGGACGGTAGCCGGCGCTCGAGCCCTGGTCGATTCGCAGGACGCTCTTTCCGTGTCCGTGGCTACGGTCGTCGAGGACCGTGGGTACAACTGGGGGGCGTCGAGTCGGAGGCCTCGACATTCGTACGGATGCTCCCGCTATGCATATCAGTTAGGGTACCCCTTACTGATATCCTCGACAGTAGCCCCCGAGTCTCTATTCGAGCGCTTGCGCTCGATTGGAGGCTCTTTTTTGTGGTTGATTTTCCATGGGGGCGCGCGAGCGACCCCGCGGGGGTAGCCCCCGAGCCCTTGGAGGAGTTTTTGACTCCTTCGAGGGTTATATTGCCTAATCTGCGGAAGCACTCTCGATGTCCATCGTGGAAGGCGAGCTGAAGGCCTGGATTGGTTTATTTCGCACAGGGGTCACGACGTACTCCCAGTGGAGCGAGCGTCATCTACCCCAGATTGAGTTCCTAGCGGGTAATCCAAGTGAGAACCCGTGCCCCGTTCAAGGGGGTCGGCTGTAGCCCGGAGGCGTTCTCATAAAGCGGGGTCGACGTGGTCGGGGTTACTAGTCTCGTTCGATAGAGTCCAGCGGCTCGATGCCTTCCCTCGAGGGGATTCCTCTCGACCATCTCGTCCTCGCCTTGGACATCCCCAGCGAGTCCTCGATGCGGGCCTCGTTTTTCGACCGCTCGCTGGGCATCCCTGACTCGGGTACTCGAGATCGGCTGTCGAACCCGTTCGGTGGGTCAGCCTGCGACCTCTCAAGGTTCTTATGAATACGTACCTTGGCTTACAGGGGAAGGAAAAAATCGTGGCGGTTCGCCTTTTTGCCCGTTGGGCGCGCCTTTTTAGGCGGGAGCCGTTGCGACACTGTACCGGCGCGGAATTCGTAGCATCCCGTCTGTGAGAGAGATAAGGACCGTTAGGCGGCACATTTATTGGAGGAGTTACCGTATCCGTCGGATCCGTCCGTTGGTGGGTTGCCGTCTATAAATGTCCTGTGGTCTTCCTACCGTCGCTCCTTCCGCCTTCTGCCCCTGTTCTTGCCTCTGCTTCCTTGCCATCTCACACGCGTGCACCCTCGAGCAGTAGTGAAGTCGCCCTTCTCCCATCTAAAAATGCCGGTGAGACTCATCGCCGCCGATGACTGGCGCCCGTCGTCGATGATGGAGCGCAGGCTGTTGGAGCTTGAGAGGGAGGGACTCCTGCGCCCCCGCACTTCGTCGTCGCGGCCAGAGTGGATCGCGCCGACGGCGGACCACCGGGAGCCAAGGCCGCCCAAGGGCTACGTGGTCTCCTTCGCCAAGTTCCACCGCCACGGCTTGGGCTCTCCTCCGAGTCGTTTCATGCGGGCGCTCTGCCACCACTACGGGGTGGAGCTCCAGCATTTTTTGCCGAACGCCGTCACCGCCACGGCGGTTTTTGCCGCGGTGTGTGAGGGCTACCTGGGGATGATGCCTCACTGGGACTTGTGGCTCCACTTGTACCGGGGCGAGCTCTTCAACGCCCCCAGTGGAACCACAGGGGTGAGAAAGCCGGTACGGGCCGGGTGCCTCAACCTGGTGCTCAAGACCGGCAAATCGGAGAGGCCGCGCGAGTACATCCCGGTGGGGTTGACGTCGAACCATGCCGGATGGGACTCCCAATGGTTTTACTTATGGAACGACGACGACCTCTTCCTGCCTATACCGGGCGCTTGATCTCGGAGCGCCCGGACCACTGGAGATACGGCGTTGTCCAAGCCCACCAGCCGCGGCTCGACCCCATTCTCGACGCCCTGAAGAAGCTGCGTCAGGAGGGCTTGACAGCCGTACTCGTCCTTTCCGCCGTACATCACCGTTGAGTGCTCCCGTTGATGTCTCGGCCGCTGAGGATGGATGAGATGGGCCCTGGCGTCTCGTCTCGCGCTCTTGAGGCTTGCCGGATGTCGAGTGAAGCGCCTGCGGACGATGAGGTCGCCGCCATGCTTAGTGCGGCTGTTGCAGGCGATTTTCAGCCTGAGCACGTCAACGGCTTCCCTATGAGGCCCGATCAGGGTTCGATTGACCTGGTAAGTTCTTTTCCTGTTTACGGTTTTGATTCCCGATTTCCTTCGATCTTCTCTAAGACTTATCTTTGCTCGTGCAGGGATCGATCGACACTCGATCCTTAAAACCTCCGGTGAAGGAGGACGACACGGATCGCGACAAGAGGCGTGAGTCCGCGGAGAAGCTGAAGTCCGCAAAGGACTTGGAAAAGAAGGGGGAAAAGAAGAAAAATCTCGCGCGACAAGCATTGGAGACTCGTCGAGTGAAGTCCAGGCAGAGGGGGGAGCCTGAGGAAGAATCCCCCGATGAGGATGACGGTGGCGATGGCGACAACGACAGCGACGACTCTGAGGGGATGGCGTCCCGTCTCGACCGGATCCTCGAGGGCCCACCTCAAACCGGCGTCGACATCCTGCCGACGGGAGTCCCAAAGGGGGCGCCAAGCGGATCTCGTGAGAGTCAACAGAGGGAGTCATCTCCACGCCGCTCCCGCACCGACATCCCCCCAGCACCGGTGCAAGGTCGGACCGTCCCCCGCCCCCAATCTCCTCCCGCGTCTAAGGCGGGTCACCGGGTTAAGTCTCTGGCAACGGGGCCGCTGACTCGTGGCCGCACCGCGGCCTCAAGTAAGGGGGAAACCGGTCGCAGGAGTACCAGTTCAGGCGCTGGCCAGGCGGGAGACGCCGAGCCGAGACTTGCGCCCGCTCGTGAGGGGCTCGGAGCCTCGATGCGGGGTGGCTCGAGGCTTGTTGGTCGAGGCACCGGTAGGCGGGTCGCCCTTCCTGTGGGGTAAAATTTTCGACGTTATCATTCTCACCTTCTGATGTCTTTGCATTCTCTCGGGTAACGGCTTCTCTTACGCTTGTTCCTCTCTCCTCAGGTTGAAGAGGACGCTCGAATAAGCCCAGCCCTCGATGGCCAAGAGGCTTAAGGTGGGAGCGGCCTCCAAAGACTCAGGTTAGCGGTTCATTCCCGTCATCATGGGAGTCGTGTTGCCCTTATGTCGATCATCATGGCGACTGACTTTTTGCTTTTGAGTGCTTACAGGCTCATCCGATCCTCGACCGTCGGCTGGTGTCGAGAGCGCCCCGCCTCGTCCATTGGTGGGGAGTCCACCCTGCTGTCGCCGAAGCGAGTCGAGGCACCTCGCCCCCAAGGGCAGGAGGGAGCCCCCGAGCCTCCCCGATCTGGGGTCGAGGGGGATCCTATCACAATAAGTGACGGGTCCGGCGGTGACAGGCCTTCGAAGGATGCCCGCCCCATGGACGAGGAGGTCGAGGCTTCTCCCATCGCGAAGCGGACGCCTTGGCCCATTGGGCTCCACTCTGTCGAGGAGCAGAGGAAGAGAGGAGAGGAAGAACGAGAGCGGGAGACGCAGCAACAGCTGCAGGAGGGGCAGCAGCATCCGTAGTAGGAAGGAGAAGAAGGAGAGGAGGGGCGGCGGCCAGAAGGAGCACAGCTCGAGGAGCTGCTGGAGCAGGACCGGCTACAGGAGCTGCGGGAGCTCCAGGAGCAGCAACAGCAGAGGAGCCAGCAGTTAGAGGAACTGCTCGAGCCACCGCCACGCAGTCCGTCCCAGCCGGTGCCGCCAATGCCACAAGATCCTGAGATCGGGGAAGAGGGTCTACCGGTCTACGGTCCACCGACCCCAGCGTGGCTCCGTCCAGGAGCGCCCGCTTCTATCCCGGCGGAGCCAGGGCGGGCGGATGGCGTGGTGGCGCTTGCTTGCATGATGCACACCCCGGTGGACCCTCAGTCCGAGATCAAGGGCACGATCTACGGCATTGAGGAGATCGCTCCCGGATTTCTCCGAGAACGACGGTCGTGGGAAGATCACAAGCCCTCTGAGGAGGATGAGGCCAGGACGTCGGGTGGTGGCGCTACCGACAAGACCGAGACCTGGAAGACTGTGGATGATGACGGGCAATTCCCCTCCCTTATCGACCTATTTTTACGTCATGGGGGATCGCTCGAGGCTGTCCAAGAGCTCAACCGCGGCGTTAAGGCGCGTACGGAGGAGGAGATGGAGAACTGGTGCCCCGACCGGATCCGCATCCGGGCCTCCACCGACCCATCCGAGCCCAACATTTTTATGGACGATCGGAAGGAGGCCGAGAAGTGGGAGCATCTCGAGGAGCTTCACCTCTGGATGAAGCATGTGGTGGGGCTCCTGTCCAACATCGTCAACAACAGGCTCGGTCCGGCCTACTTTGTAAGTGTCTTTGGGTATTAGTTATCGTAGGACGTTTTGGTTTTGTGTTCTTACTGCTCCACTGCTGGCTCGTAGGATCTGAAAGAGACCTCCCGCATAAAGTTGAACTTTATCCATGCGACGAGGGGCGGCTGGGAGCAACTCCCTCTCCTCAAGGACCAACTCCTAGAGTCGCAGGAGAAGCTCCTCAAGGCTTACAAGGAGCTTTTGGCGCTCGAGGAGGAGAAGAAGGAGAGGGAGGCCGCTCTGGCCGAAGCTCGGGAGGCCTCGAGGAAGGCGGCGGAAGAGGCTGCTGAGGGAGCGGACCGTGTCGGTCGAGGAGGCTGCGTCCAAGGCCCAGGAAGAGGCCAAATTTTATAAGGATGCGGCCGCCGATCTTGACAAGGAAAAGGTCCTTATCAAGGCTGACCTCACCTCTGCCCGAGAGGCGTTCCAGGAGATGAAGGTGGAGTGCGTGAAGGGCGAGATTGCTCGGAGCGCCGCAGAGGAGGCCAAGAAGAAGGCCCTCGAGGATCTCGAGGCAGAGCCGGCTCGATCTCGCAGCCTTTCTAACGACGTCGACCGTATGAATAGAGCGTTGTTGGAGAAAGATGGAGCCATTGCGCACACGGGCAAGGTGATCGAAGACCTACGGGTTGCCAACACTGACCTGGCGCGCTCCTACAATGGGATCGAGAGGGCCAACACTGACCTTGTTGGCGAGAACACCGCTCTAGAGGAGAAGATTCGCGGTATGTTTCTACTATCATGTTTCTTTCAAAGGCATGATTTGTGTTGTCTAACTTCTCTGTGTTGGTCTTTGTAGGGCTTAAAGATGAGCTGCTTGCTGCTCAAGTCAAGGCCCGCTCCACCAAGGCTCAGCTCGAGGGGGAGGTCGCTTTGAACGGTTGGCTGCAGACGGCGATAAACGATCTCTCGGCCTCCTAGGAACTCGAGCCCGTGGACGAGTCGAGGGAGGCAGCTCGAGGCGACGCACTGGTCGATCAGCTATGCTATCTAGGTGCCACGCTGAGGGACCGGGTGCGCGACGCCCTTCATACAGGGGTGAAGCGGGCAATGGCGGTTGTCTGCTCAGGCTTTTCCTACGATATGGAGGTGGTGTCCCACGGCTTCGTCTTCGACATTTCCATGACCGACACAGAGAACGAGGAGAGGCTCCACGCGTTGATCGACAACGCGGAGGCTCCTGGGGAAAGGCTGGCGAAGTTGTTCGAGCCAGAAGTGCTTCCTCCCGACACTAGCTCGGGCGCGGATGATGGTGGTGAGGGCCGAGATGCAGACTGAGGCCTGCGAGCTTACTTTGGGTGCTAAGGCCCCTTGTACAGTACTTATTATTCTGTCGTAAGTGATACTGTGTTTTTAAGTGGTTTATAAGATCTTTGAATATTTGCTTATTCCTTTGTTCGCACCCTCTTTTGTTTCCTTTCTGCCTACGTCTGTATTTCCCGTTTGATCTTTCGTTAAGGCGACCTTGATTGTCTCGAGGGTGAGGGAGCGAGTAGAGTTACCATAGCCTGGGGGTGTAGGAGTTCTCAGGCTTGTCGTCTCTCGGCCCATAAGGGGCTCGAGTTGCCTTTACTACTCGACCGTGTGAGTCATACTTCACTAGTACAGAAAATATTTTTACAGGCGGCCAAGCCCACCGCCTGTACCAGGGGTCAGTACAAAATGGACCACAATACAGGCGGGGCTGTGTGAGCCACCTGTGAAAATTAGGTTTTCACAGGCGGCGCACCTAGCCAGCCACCTGTGTAAATGAATTTTTACACAAGCGGCTGACAATGTGAGTCGCTTGTATAAATGTATTTTTACACAGGCGGCTCACACTACACCGCCTGTGTAAATAATTTTTTATATATATTTCAAATTTTAATTTTTCCCACCATATATATGTATATATATATACACACACATCATACATACACCACATATATATATTATAGAATTGTAAACATGAAATCAAACATCAACCATAAAATTACATATATACACGTCAATGCATGTTATCCGCACAACCATACAGTGTTTACATGTCATTTCGCTTCAGATTTTGACCTGCTATGTCTGTCAGCACTCTAAATTTATCACTTGCTAAATCGCCCTCATGATCAAAATATGCACCGTCACTTGGAATTATTTCTCTCACTATAAAACCACACAAGTCTGCAACTATATCTTCCAGAGTCTTTGGTGTAAAGGGCACAACCTTTCCTTGCTTTTTTGGCTGGAAACAAAGTTTAAAAGCATAATTGACACATGTTCAATATATAATTTTGCAACTTTAATGAGAAAACTTCATACATATATATTATTTACCATATTTTTGTCCCTGACGTAACGTCCCCGCTGCCTTATAAACTCACAGACATAGTACCCACAATAGAGCAACAGATTATTCTAAATTTGCCATGCTTTATGTATTATTTATATGATGAAATGTGTTTGGACAACTTACCAGATAGTGGTGTTGTATCATCAATGGTCCCTTTTGTTTCTTATAAAACCGTCATGCCCTATAGATATTGAATATAAATCACTAAAGTTATTTTAAAACTCTAATTTATATAAGTACGCATGTGGTTTCATATGTTGGCTCACCTTTCTAATTGAACCAAGAATGGTTGATGCTTCTTGGGAGGAACATGTAAAGAGTCTAGGACAAGCACCTTCCCTTCGAAGGGATAAATATAAAAAACAATCCAATGGTCACTGCATGAATAAATGAGTGAGCGACACATGTATATTGTTTGCACGATAATTATTTGAAGTACGTATATGAACTCAAGCTTACCTAAAGTTGTAAGGTGCCAATATAAAATCCCTATACTTATACCTCTGCATTGATCTACCAAGATAGAGGGCATAATTATCCTCGTATTTTCTTTGCAACTCTTTTATAGCTTCTGCAACTTCTTCTGGTGTTTTGTCTTCCTCTATCTTTGCTCTATCTTCCTTTGATAGTACAAATTAGTGCATATTTTCTTGTAACTTGATAGGGCTCAGATAACCGACCATCGATCCGGTAGATAATAATGACCTCTGCTCGTGATCTTGCAAACTACAGACAACATCTACATATTAGAGTTTCACACTACATATTAATAATAATTGTGTGTGCATGAGTGATACTTACAGACACCAGATTGTTATGAGTTGGACGTCAAGCCGCCTATAGTTCAATAACAAGTGCATGTCCTCAAAGGTAACAAATACCTTGCTTTTTTCATTACCAGTAGCAAACACGTCTGCTGGTATATCAACTCTGATTGCATGGAGGCCAGCATGCACTGCTCTCATGTACCAGTCATGAAACCTTTTTATCGGCCATTGAATCTTATCAAGCAGCGTCCATTGGAGCATAGGCCTTCCGGGCACATAGTCACTGGGGACATTGACATAATCATCAATCGTTGGCTTTCTGATATCCTTCAGGGTCAATGGTTGACTTGATGGCAGTTTGACATGTACATCGCCACTTGGGGCTTCCTTTGATGGGGGCATGCCTTCTATTGACTGGGTGGTGGCTTCCTTTTTCTGTGACGGTTCAAGCTCAATAAGCCGTGTTGTTCGCTGCTTTCCGAGTCCTTTTAGAAAGAGAGTTGTGCGTGCTGCTTTCCCCTTTTTTGGCTCAAAGGGAGAAATCAATTTTGGAATTGGAAATTTCTTCACCTTCTTAGACGCCGGTGCTGCTGGGGGAGTTTGGTCATCTTCCTTCTGCTTTGGAGGTGGTGGGGTAGTCTGCTCATCCTCCTTCTCCTTTGGAGGTGGTGGGGGAGTTTGCTTATTCTCCTTGGATGGCGGAGTCTGCTGCTCAGGCATGTCCTCCTTGGCTGGCACCTCGGGCTCATTCTGCAAGAATGCCATCTCATGTATTCGGGAGAATGGTGGTGGCTCATAAATGTACGAGGATGCTGGAGCATGCATTGGTGATGGTGGCTGTTGATATGTTTCAGCCTCTTGGGATGGTTGAGGCACTATCCTTGGAGAGGGTGGTGCTGGTGGATCAATCAACCTTACGTACCGTCTCGGCCATTGTATGAAGTTGTTGATTGCTTGTCCAAGCTTCTCTATACCCTCAGAGGTCGGGATGTCTATGAAGTCGTCTTCATATCCGGCCTCGACCGTCAACTCTTCCACCCTACAGTATGCATCTTGCATGTCAACAGTATGGAATGTACGTCCTGGGATGGCATTACCGGTGGCCACTTGCTTAGTATGCTGATTCTTAAGGCCATAGGATATGGCCAAGGAGCAAGGCCAAGGTCTATCAATATCATCAACTGGATAATGGTCCTTATTTGTTGTTGACGCTATACTGCTTGGAAAGGGCTTAGATTGTGAGGCCATCTCGTGACGCTCCAAGGGTTGAGCTGGTACTAGCTGCATATGCGAAGGAGCTTGTGAGGACATTTGTTGAGCAGACACTGCTCCTGCCAACCGCTTCATCACTTCAGGATCAGGATTTGTAAAGAAGTCTTCCATCATATCCCTAAACTTTTTTGCAGCCTGCTGCTCAAAAAAATCTTTCATTTCCTCCTTATGTCGGTCTCTTTGCTTATACATGCCTTTCCACTCATCACCGAATCCTTCTTTCCAACTAATTCTAGAGGAGAATCCCCGTACACGTCCTGGATGCTCGGGGTTACCTAGAGCATGGGTAAGGATGTCCTTCGCCCTGTGTGACTTGAAGGCACCTTTCTTTTCTAGGTTTGATGCTTCCAAAACCTTATCGGCAACTTCTCTAATCTCATCGGGACATGACATCTCATCGCTCTCAGTGTTTGCCTTCCAAGCACGAAGCCAATTCGCACTCCTTTCAGGCACTATATCGGTCAATGCCAAATGGCCCTCTCTCCTCTTTGCATCATCTTCTGCCCTCCATTTAGGAATCTTGATCTTATAACCACCAGTGCCAAGGTGGTGGTGATACTTGTTCCTCTTCGCGAGTTCAGAGGCGGCTTTGCTCTTAGCCTTCGCATCGTCCGATTCTCTCATCAAACGAAAATGTGCCCACTGAGCCTCTGTGATAGGGTACCGCTTCGTCGGGTCCCGTCCCTTCTGCAACCACTTTTTGTTCATATCGTGCCTATAGCCCCGGAATGATATTGCCAACTGCTTCATGACATAACCCTTGGCCAATTCATCTGTACCATCGGAAAAAATAAATCGAGTGCATAAGTGATTCCAGCAAGTGGTCCTTTTCACTTGTGGCACCATACTCCAATCACTCCAACTGATATCAAATTCCTATTTTACTAAATATCCAATTGCGGCCCTAAATTTGGGTAGCGCCTCTAGAGGTGCTAAGGGCTCTCCGCTCGGACTTAACTCTATAATCTGATAAACTTCTTCTGGAAATCTATTCCTTCCACTGTCTCCTCGTGCCCGATCACTCTTTTTTGTTTTACTTCTTGGCTCAGAGGATGTCCCAGTCGTTTGAGGCGCCGTGTCCTTCTGAACATCTTGTTCTTCTGCCTCCATTTCGGCAACAACTTGAGATAACACCTCCTGTCCATTCAATTGTTAGGTATATACATATATACACATGTATTCTATTGTATGGACACTACTACAATATATACCTCATCATCATCCGGATCAGCTTGAGGCTCGTATATCGGGTCATATTCCAACTCTAGACGAGCCGTCTTAGCTCTGGGGGATTCACGTGGTGATACGCTCGGGCTTCTATAAGTGTCGGATCCAGAGGTGTCGGATCCCGATGTTTCTATGTGGGCTTCAGCATTCGATGGAGTACTCATCTAATTAAACAAATAATTTATAAACAATTAACTTACAAACTCTAATTAACAAACCCTAATTGAAAACAATACTTAAGAAATAATTAATTAATCAATAATTATTAAATTACTAAATAAATAAATAATTGACAATTAATTAACTAGCTAACCCTAATTAAGAAACCCTAATTAAAAACTAATTAATAAATAACTAAACCCTAATTAAAAACTAATTAATAAATAACTAAACCCTAATTAAAAACTAATTAATAAATAACTAAACAAATAATTAATTAATCAATATTAAATAAATAAATAAATAAATAACAAATAAATAACCCTAATTAAAAACTAGTCAATAAATAACTAAACCCTAATTAAAAACTAATTAATAAAACCCTAAACCCTAATTAAAAACTAATTAATAAATAACTAAACAAATAATTAATTAATCAATATTAAATAAATAAATAAATAAATAACAAGTAAATAATTTATAATTAATTAACAAAAAAATAAAAAAAATAGCCTGGGCGGCCTGCCAGGCCCAACAGGGCCCAGCAAGCGAGCTGACTGCTGCCGGCGCTGGGAGTGGCGGCGGCGCGCCGCGCGCACGACTGCCGCCGCCGCACCTCGCGGCACGGTGGCTCGCGGCGCGGCACGGCACGGCACGGCGGCTCGCGGCGCGGCTCACCTTGCCGGCGGCGCGGAGCTCGGCGTCCTCCGCTCCGGTGGCGGCGCAGAGGCGGTGGCACGCGGCGGAGGCAGAGGCAGAGGCGGTGGAGCGCGGCGGCGCGGCTCGCGGCGGAGGGTCGCGGCGCGACGGAGTGGGCAGCAGCTTGGACGGTCGCGGCGCGGGCTCCGGCGAGAGATGGGTGGCGCGGCGGTGGATTTCGGCTGCCTAACGGCGTCGGTTTCGTCAACCTCGCGCCACCGAAACTTGAAAATTTCACGGCCCGCGCTCAGGGTATATATAGGATTGGATTAGTACAGGCGGACATCATCGACGTCCGCCTGTACTAATCATTCGTACTGGCGGACGTCAAGAAGAGCCGCTTGTACTAATATATTTGTAGAGGCGGCTGACTTTGAAGGCCGCCAGTACTAATACAGGCAGTTTTCATTAACAGCCGCCTGTAAAATATATTTTTTCAATTATGTTAGTTAATTTACTTAGTGATTAATTATGTTGTTTCAAAAATTAAATAATCTGTAATAAATTGTACAAATATTATAAAATAGAAAAGAAGTGCTTTGTTAATTAATTTACTTAGTGATTAATGGTTTGTTAATTATGTTGTTTCAAAAATTAAATAATCTGTAATAAATTGTACAAATATTATAAAATAGAAAAGGAGTGCTTTGTTAATTAATTTACTTAGTGAATAATAGTTTGTTAATTATGATGTTTCAAAAATTAAATAATCTGTAATAAATTGTACAAATATTATAAAATAGAAAAAGAGTGCTTTGTTAATTAATTTACTTAGTGATTAATGGTTTGTTAATTATGTTGTTTCAAAAATTAAATAATCCGTAATAACTTGTATACAAATATTATAAAATAGAAAAGAAGTGCTTTGTTAATTAATTTACTTAGTGATTAATGGTTTGTTAATTATGTTTGTTTCAAAAATTAAATAATCTGTAATAAATTGTACAAATATTATAAAATAGCATAAGGTATAAAACAAATGGAAAATGTAAACATGTTGCTTAATAAGAAATAGTAGCATAAGGCACAAATGATAAGTGATACATGAGTTACATGAGTAATGACAACTTATAGAATCTAGCGTGCTACAGTCCTTCCTTGTCCATCGTGGCGCACCCATGGCAATGAGGATTGTGGGATACTTTTCTCAACATTTTTTATGTTTTCTTGAAAGTTTGTAAAAAGAGACATCTCGCTGAATAACATCCTCCAAATCCATTACACCATCAACTCCTATAATTTGTTGCTTTCCAGGAATAGCTATATGCTTTGGCTTGTGGCTATTTTTCTTTTCATCCTTAGAAAAGATTTGTTCCACATAGAAGACTTGTGCGGCACGGTTAGCAAGGATCCACGGATCATCTTTATAACCTACTTTACTTAGGTCAAGAACTCTCTGGCCATAGTTATCCACAGTGACATGTTTATCTTGAACCCATCGGCATCGAAACACTAGAATCTGCAGGAGTGGACCATATTCTACCTCCTATATATCATCAATGAACCCAAAGTATGAAGTTGTTTCACCAGTTGCATCATCTATAGCCTCGCATCGAACGCCACTATTCTGTGCCATGCTCTTGGTGTCCCTATAGCTGGTGGAAAATGAAAAGCCACTAATGTCATAGCTCTGCCATGATGTGACCTGGCTTGATGGTCCAGATGCTAACATCTTAATGGTTTCTGATTCATCTGTCATGTCCAAATCCTTTAACCATGTGGTGAACTGACGCTTGTGTTCCTTGTGTACCCAGTCATTTGTGCATCCTGGATTCTTCTCACGAAGCTCTTTCATGTGTTGCTCAATGAATGGGTCCATTATTATGAGTTGTTGTAGTATGCTATAATGTGCCTCTAGGACTATATTGTAATCTGGTAGGATGAATGATTTTCGTCCCATTCTCCCGCGTCCATCAAGCCTTCCCTCATGTCGCAATGGAGGCAAACCAATTGATACCTAGTCTTTTAGGAGATTATTACATAATGGTCCTCCAGACTCAATGGCCTCTTCTGTAGTGTACGCCTCTATCATGGAACCCTCCGGATGAGCACGATTTGACATATAGCCATTCAATATTGACATGAAACGCTCATACGTCCACATTTCATGGAAATACATGGGACCTAATGCCTATATTTGAGGTACCAAATGAACAACAAGGTGTACCATTATATCAAAGAACGATGGGGGAAAGCACATCTCCAACTGGCTCAATGTCTCTGCAGCAAATTTTTGTAGGGACTCTAACTCATCACGGACAATTACCTTCTCAGATATCTTATTAAAGAAGTAGCACAACCGTGTGATTGCCATCTTTAAGAACACTGGATTTATAGCCCTGATGGCGATAGGAAGAAAAGTGGTCAGCATGACATGACAATCATGTGAGTTGTAGTTGGTGAATGTAAGGTCTTTCATTGACACAAGACTTCTTATGTTGGAGCAGAAACCAGATGGAACTTTTAAATTCTTCAACCACACACACATTGCATGTTTCTCCTCTCTGTTCAGGTTGTAGCTTGCTGCCGATAGGTGGTACTTCCCATTCTCTAGGAGTACAGGGTGAAGTTCTTTTCTGATCTTTAAATGTTGCATGTCCAAACGTGAATTGAGACCTTCCTTTGTCTTGCTCTTTATGTCTAACAAGGTTCTAATTACACTTTCAAACACATTCTTCTGAACATGCATACCATCGATCGCGTGTCGTACGTCCAAGTCTTTCCAGTACGATAAGTACTTGAAGAAAATGGACTTCTTCTTGAATGTGTCCCCTTCATTTGCCTTGACAACCTTTCTTGGTTTCCCATCTTTGGTATTCTTTCCAAAAACAAACTTCACATTCTCAACTATCTTGTACACTCTATGCCCTTTACTACAACCAGATGGAGCAGTAGATTTTGATTCATCAATATTGTCGAAGTACTTATTCATCTTTTGTAAGCGGTACATATGGCCTGCCGGTAGCCATCTTCTGTTTCTCATGTACACTATCTTGTTAGATGCAGGAAGAGACACGTGCCATGTTCTATCTATGCACTCTACACAACCAACCTTTCCCTTGAACTGGCCTGATAATGAGAAGAGAGCAGGGTAATCATTAATTGTGACAATAATAATTGCTCTCAGTGTGAATGTCTCTTTGCGGAACGCATCGATCATGTCCACACCTACTTCCCATAGTGTTTGCATGTCTTGCATTAAGGGCTCTAGAAATACATCCATATCAACTCCAGGTTGTGTAGGTCCAGAAATAAGAATGGTTAGCAAAAGATATTTTCTCTTTTGACACAACCATGAAGGAAGGTTGTATATTGTCAGGATCACCGGCCATGTGCTGTGCGTGCTGCTCCTTTCGCCAAATGGATTCATTCCATCAGTACTCAGTGTAAACCTTACATTCCGTGGATCGTCAGCAAAGTCTGGATATTTCTTATCGAAACCTTTCCATTGCTTTGCATCGGCTGGATGTCGTAACTTTCCATCATCTTTCCTTTCATCCAAAGCATGCCAGGTCATAAGTTTAGCGTCTTTAGGGTTTGCAAAGAAACACCTCAAACGATCATCCATGGGGAGATACCATATCACCAAAGCAGGAATTCTTCTCAATGCATAATAGTCCACTTCTTCATTGCTACTGTTGACGGTCCTTAAGTATCAAATTTAATTATCAAATAAACAAAGAAAAGGATCCAAATGAAATCAACATCTACACTTAGGGTTTTATCTGACAGAATTCCACGAGTTTTGTGTTTGTCTATTTTCTGCAGGGGGTTATCAGGAAATACGGAAGAAAGGCCCACACGTTGGGATTACATAGAGATATTAACGTGCCGCACGATTATCTTACATCTAGAAGACTCCAGAAGCCACGGGAAGAAAGCGGAGGCCGAACGGGGCCAGAGGCAGGGCGCCCGCCCTGACTTGGAGCCCAATCAGGACTCTTTCTCTCGGGAGATCTCCACCGACCTAAAGTATCAAGAATAACCGTTCAATCAATGTCGGTTTGATCCGACGACCCAGGTTCACTTGAGGGGACTATATAACCAGACCCCCTGGCCCCTGGAGGAGGCACCCCTTGATCATTATTCATTATTCATAGACAGAGCAAAAGCTAGGGTTTAGAGATGAGAGCTCTCCTCTCTTCTCTAAACTAGAGTAGATCTAGATAGTAGCGAGATGGAGAGCGAGGGAAGATTGGAGGAGAGGCCGGCCGGTCGGTTCTTCCTCCGGTTGTACTTCGCGATGATCAAGCTCTAATCAAGCTTGCTCATGGGATGACTCTGGTAATCTACTTCTAATTCATTATGCAATTACTAATCATGTATGTTCTGGTTCACAACTCTTTTGAGTACTTTAATCTATAGGACGCTATAGGTGAGAGTTGTAGTATAGGTGTAAGCGTGGTGCTTAGACCTAGATTACTTGTGGATATCCCCTGTCTAGCTGGATCGTGTGGTAGGCCGCGTAGGTGACAGTTACGTTGGTCCCGTGTAGTCCACCTCTTGTTAGCAGGACGGGTAGGGTTTATCGGCCTAAGGATAAGCATCCTTTGTGGTGTACTCTTATCATGTGGTTCGTCCCAGACATAGACATACCCCTTTGAAGTAGAGAAACCATAGTTATCCTCTCTATTCTGCTACCATCGGCCATATACCAGAATTGCTCTATTCTCTATTCCCATATTATCACTCACTGTTATCCTACCTTTAATATTGTTCTTATTCGATTCTACCATCTTTCCTATTTACACCTATTTACTTATCTTGGTTAAGTTAGAGCGTAGATCAGTTCTCCCGTTTCCCTGTGGATACGATAAAACCTTTAACCGGGTAAAAGCTATAACGGTATCCGTGCGCTTGCGGATTATCTATGTGCGTATAAATACCATAGTACACTCTAGTGCCATGCTGGGGATGACAACCTAGTATTCAAGTGGTGTTAGAAAGTGTCAATAGCTACTAGGCTTTGAGCGTTTGTCTTGTTGAGTCTTTGTTTAGGTCTTCTTTCGCTTCCTCCCTGTAGAAACAGAGGCTAGATTCTCTTCCTCCCGATAATCTTTGTTTGTCTTACATCTACTGACACCACAGTTTGGACAACTATCTAAGTCTTTAAATTGATGACCCCGATATAGAATACAATGATTTCTACATGCGTGGATCTTCTCAACACCTATCGTAAGTGGACTGACTAGCTTCTTTGCATAGTATGTGTTAGCAGACACTTTGTTCTCCTTAGGAAGAAGGTCTCCAAGTACACACAAGAAATCATTGAAGCTAGCATCGGACCAACCATGTCTAGCCTTCATCGTCAAAAACTGAAGAACAGCACGTAATGTCGACCACTCTTTGGTACAACCATTCGACTCGTCGTACAAAGTGTCCTCTGCTGCCTTCTTCAATGCTTCCATTCCCTTCATGAAGAATATTGATGGATCTGCACAATGGTTCATTATTGCCTCTAAGAAATCTGCATCTTCAACAGCATCTGTGTTAGCATGCTGAGTTTCATTGACATCAGACGTATGAGTTTCATTGACATCTGACATAGCATGAAATTCATTGAGAGGTGGCATTTGATCCTCCACATTGATGTTAGTTGCAGTTTTGTCAGTTGTCCGCATATAAGGTGCAGAACTACCCTCACCATGTTTTGTCCAAATCAAGTAGTGTCCTCCATAAATCCTCTGCAAACCAGATGGGAAGTAATTGCTTCCACATTGTCAAATACCACAATATTTTTGCAGTCTGCGCATGGACAACATATGTGCTTCGCCTTTGTTCTGCGAGCATGTATCTTTGCGACATCAATAAATTTTTGGACCTCCACTACATATGATGGGTCCAATCTTGATATGTTGTACATCCATAATGACCTCTCCATATTTAGCTGTAATTAGTTAAGAACAATTAATGTAGGTCAATCTAAAAATAAAACTAATATAACTCCCGAAAACAGATTTAACTAAGATACTAACCTCCTTCTACTAAACAGAGATGAAAACCTACCCCTTACAGAGTTTACAATTTATGGAATTTAAATAATTGTTGAAACACATTTTCATAAATATAAGAAATAATTGTATAAAATTTAGGAATAATTCAAGGATTTCTATGAAGTACTTATGCACAAAGATTTGAAAAAGTATTTATTTGCCATTTTATGATTTTCAACATTTTAATGTTTGAGTTTATAAAGTCCAATTCATCTGAAAAAAGAAAAGTTAAAACTGAATCAAAATTATAAACTTCAAAATGTCCTCATCATTACTCTGTTGTATAGATCTACTCACAAGAATTCTAAAAAGTATTTATTTTCTATTTTTTAATTTCTACAATTTACTATGAATTTACATAAAAATTTAGCTAAAACTCTCTCTCTTGCCCTATGAACCCTAACCCTAAGCAAGAATGCTTCATGAACTCTAGATCTAGAGCACCTCCAATACAAGAATTGAACCATAGAATCACTAAAAAAATAGCATCAAGGGCTCTAACTAACCTTTTGGAAGTTTCTCGCCAAAGAAATGAGGATCAAAACCTCCCCCCTTGGAAACTGGAATCGTCTGGTCCGCTTGGTCCGTGAGCTCACGGTAGTAACTATTCTTGTCTGGAGGTGGACGAAGGGTATTTATAGCAGACTTGGCACAGGCAGCTCATAAAGATCTCCGCCTGTGTAAATACATTAGCACAGGCGGTCCTCTATACAAACCGCCTATGTAAATAGACACATTTACACAGGCGGTTGTCGTAAATCGGTCGCCTGTGTTAATGGTATTTACACAGGCAGTTTTTATTGTAAGCCATCTGTGTAAATGTGAAGTTTACATAGGCGGTGTAATTAAGAAGACCGCCTGTGTAAACGTGTTTACACAGGCGGTTTTCTTGTTGGGCCCTCTGAATTTTTTCTACTAGCGCCATGATATTGTGAACCGCCAGTGAAAAAAAACAACATGCCAGCAAAAACGATTTTTGTACTAGTGCTTAAAGGAAAAAAATTGTTCGGTTTTTAGGAACTTGGGGGGGGGGGGTCTCCCCTGCTAGCCCCCGAGGGGGTATCGACTATGATGGGTCATAGTTGGTACTCCCTTCTAACGTCGAGATTTCGACCAATGAAAAAGTAAATTACTCGAGGGAAAGTGTAACAGAACCGACCAAATTATAAGAGATTAAGCCTAATAGTGACCATTTGCATAGTCGAACTATCACGCTTAAGCCCATATAATCCCGGTAGTCCGTGAAATCTCGAAGGATTTCAAACCCTACATCACATAACAGCCAAGACCGTAATAAGTTTAGCGGTCGCCATCCACAAGTACATCCAGATTACAACATTCATAAAATACCTCGGAGTGCTTAAAGTTATTACAAACCAAGTTCTTCAAGTAGCGGAAGCTTCATAGTTTGAAATTACAACACACACGATAAGTCTGATACAGTGCCATAGTTCGGTCATTTCCACAAAAGCAAAAGAAGAGACGGAATGACCATCGCCCTTGGTCTAGTCATCACCCATAGCTGGGTACAGACAGAGGATGCAATAACCATAGTACATTTGACCATCTGCAAAACAACATGGGAATCGAACCCTGAGTACAAGAAGGTACTCAGCTAGACTTACCTGTCATAAACTTAAAATAAAGACTCATCAAGGATCATGAAGGCTATTTAGTGGGGTAGCCGACAACCATTTTGCAAGGACCGCAAGGTTTTATTACCCTAACTTACATAAATCTTTTCTTCTTTTAATTTGCTCAGGTTGAAAGTATCATTACCTATTATCTAGGTTTGCACCTGCACTATTACAAGCAAGTATGAGACTATGATAGTACCTCATCACAGCAGTCATAAACCCGTTTCATTATAACCCAAGTGTTCCATAGTCCTTACTACGAGGACAGGGCTCATGTCAAGTGCTCACTATCCAGGAGCGATGGCGATTCGAATCGATTTCTAACCAGCTGGCGAGGTATTCCCCACACAAACCACACTCACTGATCAAGTGAGCTACAGATCACCGTATTACACTATCCAGGACCAATTCGCGGGTTCGGCAGGCACCGCCAGTACCCGAGGACCGTTCCGGCGACCGAGGTATCCAAGGTATACCAAGGTTGCGCGCCGCGCCCTCGTCGTTCTCCTCAACCATCACCAATACAGCGCATGGCGGCTCGATTCCCGGCCCGGATAGTGTTCAGGCTTCGCGGTCGGAACGACTTATCCTTCCAGCTAAGTGTGGGGCATGCGTTCAACATGACAATAGGGCCGTCAACGATCGGTCCTTAATCGACACAGGCAGGGGCACTATGGGCAACCCACCATAAGACCCTGCCCGGTCTCCAATTACATTCCACACTTGGTTATTTCTTTCCCCAAGCAACCACTGCTTAATCAAGCAGGTATCCACCTATATCTCGCAGGTGACAGGGGATCACCCGACTTCTACCGAACTAAGCAAGCTAAGCATAGACTCCGTGCCTATCTACATAGGACAAGGTAGTTGAATGAGTAGGAATAACAAGGAGTACTCATGCAGCAACGGTATCAGGCAACTCCTATCACTTAATATGCAATATAGTAGAACAAGTATAGCACTTTATATAAGTTAGCGAGAATAGGGAGACTTAGAATGCTCCGGGGCTTGCCTTTCTCAAACGTGCTGGGTCGGTGATCCGGACACTCCTGCAATTCCTCTCCGGGTTCCGGTGCTTCCGGAGGTTCCTGCTCCTGAATCTCCTCTGGCTCCTCGGGTCCCACCTCGTTCTCCTGCGAGCCTGTATGATGCATATATGCTCATGAGTGGAGTGTGAGATGCCCGAGTGGATGCTTGCAAGAGAGAGTGTCAAAGGAGTCATGTTATGATGCATAGGTGATGCACTGGGTCATGCTTATTACAAGGTAGTCAACATCATCCAAGAATAAACAATTGAATCAAACATCTATTACATTCTCTTCTATAATTATTTTTCAAATGCAACCAGCAACCTCCATGATGCTTCAAAGATACACCAAACCCAACTTACTCCATTCAACCTATATATATACAACCATTCATAGTTTTCTTTATTCATTTCTAAGCCCATTAAAAATCAAATGCAATTCTGTTCATCAATAAATTCCACGAAAATTACAGGAGACTACCAGCTAAGCATAAAGTCTACTGTAAATTTTTCATGATTTTTTGATACTTATTTTGAGCCACAAAAATCACAAGATTAATTAATAAGGCAAGTAAAATCACTCTACTGGGATACAAGTGTTAAACAACAGATTTCATATTTTTACAATTTTCATAATATCATAAGAAACACCCACAAATTTTTCCAGATTTATTGCATGACCCATTTAATTATTAAAAATCATAAAGTACTGCCGTGCAAGCATTTAAATTACCATAAATTCATTTATACACTAAATAATATGTACCCACTTTTTCCCAGTGAGCAAACACACATGCAAAGCCAACAAATCAAGTTTCACATTTTTCTGAGCCATATTTTATTTACTATGCATTTTCCAAGTTTAACAAAATCATGGATAAAATATATTCACACAGAAAAGTTGCTCCAACATGACATGCAATTACATCAAACTGTAGATCTGGAAATATAGAGCACACCAAAATTTATTTCATTCAATTTGGAGCTGTAGAACTCAAGATATAGATTTTACAAACCTTAAATCAATTTCTGAAAACACTTTTTCAAGAAAACCGACGAAAAACGCTACGCACACCCAGATCTACACCCACCGGGGTACCCCTGCGACTGACAGTGGGTCCCCGACCCCACCAGTCAGCGAGACCGAGAGGGAGCTCACCTCCGACGAGCGGATCTCGCCGGCGGTGAGGTCTCCGGCCACGGGGTGAGCACCAACGTGCTCCCCGCAGCAAGACGCACCCAACGGTACCCTTGGATCGACCAGAGGACGGCCGGAACACCTCCGGCGAGCATGCATGGCGGCACGGCGGCGCTGCTCGCCGTGGCCAGGCTGCTCCGGCGCGGTAGAGCGTGCGCAAACGCCTCTCCGAGCTTCCTCACCTTCCTACCGACCTAGCGCAACAGAGAACGAGCGAAAAGAGGCAGGGAAACGCTAGATCCGTCGCGGCGGAGTACTCCGGCGAGCTCGGGGTAACTCCGGCGAGCGATTCATGGCGCTCGACGGACTCTCACCTCGGTAGAACGTTCGCACGAGCTTACCCTAGCGACGGCGAGTGCCCTGGTGCTCTCGGCGTCGAGCTTGAGGCTCTGGTGTGGCCGGCGACGAGCGGCGGAGCTCTCTCGGGCAATGGCGCGCGGAGGAGCGGCTGCTGCTGCGCGGTGCGAGCGGAGGAGGAAGGAGAAGGAGGGCGCGGGGGAGACAGAATGGAGGGAGTGGTCTGGGAGCCTGCGCCGGCGTCCCGACCAGGGGGGTTGGAGGCCGGCCGCGGCGCGTCCAACGCCGGCGTACGGCCGTCACGTGGCCGGCGCCGGGTGGAGCGAGGCGGGCGCCGCGCGCGCGGGAGAGAGGGGAGGGGGAGCGGGCCGCGCTGTCCCGCTGGGCCAGAAGGGAGGCGGGTCGGCCCAGCAGCGCCTGCCCCCTTTCCCCTTTTTTTTTGAATTTCTTTTCTCAAATTCCTTCTAAATTCATTTGGACCAATTTAAAATCATTTTCACCTCTTGCTCCCAAAAACAAAGTTGTTCCAAATTAAAAACTCTACAACTTTGCTTTGACAAGCAAGACCAAATTCCAAACAAAATTTGAATTGCAAGTGAAAACTCAGTTCTAGGTTTTAAATAAATTCTTTTTGGATATTTTTGTATAAATTCCATTTCTCAAATTCCATAGCTCCAAAAATTGCACAAAAATGTTCTTAATTCTTCTTACACATAAAGCAACCTAATTTGAATATTTCACAATTTTAGAAACAAGCATCACATTTTTAACATAATTAAAGCACATGAAATGAAGCACATAAAATCATAATTTGAAAAGAGTGTCATGCTCATGATGCTTATGCTTGATGGAAATGCTTATGCATGACTTTGATGAGACTAAGTGCATGCTTAACACCTAGGGTGTTAGAGCCCTTCCCCCCCTTAGGGAAATCTCGTCCCGAGATTTTGGGTTACTAACCATTTCTTATGAAATTTTGGATAAACTGTTTTTAAGTAATCCTTTGTTTCCTAAGTGGCATCCATATCGTCATGATGACTCCACACCACTTTGTATGTTCGAACAACTCTGTTTCGGGTTACTCGCTCCTTGGTATCCACAATTCCCACTGGCTGCTCTTTATACTCTAAGTCTGCTTTTATTTTGATCCCTCGAGGTTCAATTCTTTGCTCAGGCACTTTCAAACATTTCCGTAGTTGCGACACATGGAAGACCGGAAAGATCGAGCTCATCTCTTCAGGTAACTGAATCTTATAGGCCACTGGGCCTTTCCTCTCTAGCACTTGGTACGGTCCCACATATCTGGGTGCAAGCTTGCTTCGAACTCGGAAACGTTGAACTTTCTTCATTGGCGTAACCTTGAGGTACACATAGTCACCTATGTTGAATTCAAGTGGCCTTCTTCTCTTATCAGCATAACTCTTCTGTCGTGATTGCGCTGCTTGCATATGTTGCTGTATAATCTGCACCTTTTTCTCGGCATCATTCACAAAGTCGATACCATAGTATCTCCTTTCACCAGGTTCCACCCAGTTTAACGGAGTTCGACATCTCCGCCCATACAAAGCTTCGAACGGGGCCATCTTGATGCTCTCTTGATAACTATTATTGTATGAGAACTCAGCCAAAGGTAACCATGATTCCCACGATCCCCTGGATGATAGCACACAGGCCCTCAGCATATCTTCCAACACTTGATTTAGCCTCTCAGTTTGGCCTGAAGTCTGGGGATGATACGCCGTGCTTCTTATCAGACTGGTCCCCAAGCTCTTATGCATGCGCTCCCAGAAGTGAGCAGTGAACTGCGGTCCTCTATCCGATATGATGGTTTTGGGAATACCATGCAACTTGACAATCTCAGCCATATATATATCGGCATACTCAGGAGGTCAGTAACGAGTCTTCACAGGGATGAAATGGGCCGATTTGGTCAATCGATCTATGATTACCCAAATCGAGTCATTCCCCTTCCTTGTGGTTGGTAAACCTGTGATAAAGTCCATACTGACCTCTTCCCATTTCCACTCCGGAACTGATAACGGTTGTAACAGACCTGCAGGTTTCATATGGATGGCCTTAACTCTGCAACACGTGTCACAACGGGCCACATAAGCGGCTATTTCTTTCTTCATCTTGGTCCACCAAAAGTGGGGCCTTAGATCTTGATACATTTTGCTGCTGCCAGGATGAATAGAAAGCTTAGAGAGATGGGCTTCATCCATGATGCGATTCTTCAACTCCCGATCTTTCGGGACCACTAACCGCTGTTGAAACCACAGTACCCCCTTCTCATCAACCCGAAACTGAGTCTTTGGGTCATCTTTGATCTTCTCTTTGATGTGGAAAATACCCTTGTCTGTTTTCTGACCTTCAATGACTTGACTCTCGAGTGAACAACTGAGTTGTATATGACATAAGACCTCAGGATGCATAAGATTGAACCCATCTTCAAACAACGGTTGAACCATTTGATAGTGCGGTTTGCGACTCAAAGCATCTGCGACCACATTAGCTTTGCCTGGATGATAGTGAACTTCCAGGTCATAATCCTTGATTAGCTCTAACCACCGTCGTTGCCTCATATTCAGCTCGGACTGAGTGAAGATGTACTTCAAACTCTTGTGATCGGTGTAAATGTGACACTTATTTCCTAGCAGATAATGTCTCCAGATCTTCAAAGCATGTACCACTGCTGCTAACTCAAGGTCGTGCGTTGGATAGTTGACTTCATGCTTTCTCAACTGTCGGGAAGCATAAGCTATCACCCTGCCATCTTGCATCAACACACACCCCAGGCCACTCTTCGATGCATCACAAAACACATCAAAAGGCTTCTCTATATTAGGTTGTGCCAGAACGGGAGCAGTGGTTAGCAACTTTCGCAAGGTGCGGAAGGCTAACTCACACCCTTCCGTCCAGACAAACTTATGGTCCTTTTGTAGCAAACTTGTCATTGGCTTAGCAATCTTGGAGAAGTCAGGTATGAAACGACGATAATACCCGGCCAGACAAGAAAACTTCTAACTTCCGAGACAGAAGTTGGTGCCTTCCAGTCCATGACTTCCTGCACTTTTGATGGATCCACAGCAATTCCTTCTTCAGACAGAATGTGCCCTAGGAAAGGAACTTTCTTTAACCAGAACTCACACTTGCTGAACTTGGCATATAACTGATGCTCTCGTAACCGTGTCAGCACGATTCTCAGATGCTCGGCGTGATCTTGCTCATTTTCTGAATACACCAGGATATCATCGATAAACACCACAACAAACTTATCCAATTCCGGCATAAAGACTGAATTCATCAGATACATAAAGTATGCAGGAGCATTTGTCAACCCAAAGGACATGACAAGATACTCATACAACCCATATCTGGTGGAAAAAGCAGTCTTCGGGATATCTTGCGGACGAATCTTGATTTGGTGATACCCAGATCTCAAATCTATCTTAGAAAACACTCTTGCCTTGGATAACTGATCAAACAGGATATCAATCCTTGGCAAGGGATACTTATTTTTGATTGTCACTGCATTGAGTGGACGATAGTCCACGCACATGCGCAACGACTGATCCTTCTTTTTCACAAACAACGCTGGACAACCCCATTCCGACGAGCTTGGCCGGATGAACCCTTTTTCTAGTAACTCCTTCAGTTGTTTCTTCAACTCAGCGAGCTCATTTGGGGGCATCCGATACGGCCTTCTAGATATTGGTGCTGTACCTGGTATCAACTCGATTGCAAACTCTACCTCCCTATCTGGGGGAAGTCCTGGTAACTCCTCGGGAAAAACATCAGGGAACTCACAGACGACTGGGATCTGTGGTAAAGGAACCACGTGCGTAGCACAGGAGATGCTAGCAAAGTCAAGACGACGGGGCAGAGGTACTTGAAAAGAGTTACTGCCCTGTGGTTCTCTGAGAGATAACATCCTCTTTCCAGTATCTATGACAGCATCCCATTCTCTCATCCAGTTCATGCCCATGATAACATCCAAAACTAACCCAGGCATGACCACTAGATTTACCCGAAAAACTCGGCCACTTACATCCAGGGTTGCCCCTCGGACCACTCTATTGGTCAACACATCTGCCCCTGCTGAGTTGATGCGGTAGCCATAGCCCAGATCTGTAACTGGTTGATTATGCTTTTGTGCAAATGCTTGGCTCATGAATGAATGCGACGATCCAGAATCAAACAAAACAACTGCAAGATGTTGGTTGATAGAAAACATACCAGCTGTTACCGGTTCTCCTTCCGGGATTTCCTCGATCGAGGTATGGTGCACACGAGCTGGATAGGTTGGCTGCTGCCGCTTGGGGTAGGGACATTCCTTAGCAAAGTACCCCATCTTGTGGCAGTTATAGCACGGACCCTTGGGCGCATTGTTGGCGGCAGGTGCTGCGGCTTGAATTGCCTTTGGCTTGGCAGGAGCTATCGCCACCTTGTACGGCTTCTGCTGTGTTGGATGTCCGGTGTTCCTTCTCTGCGGCGGTCGGAACCTAGCACCTGGGGCAGGAGGACGATACTGCTGTCGCCCTGCCACTGGTGCCCTAGACTGGGATGATCCTGCTTCAAAAGCCCTTTTACGTGACTTGGATGCACTGTAGTTGTTGTTATTGTTCTCTTGGGTCAGACAGTCACTGATATAGGCATTGAAAGTAGCCCTGGCCCCTGTACCCATGGTCTTCAGCATCTTTGGATTCAAACCTCTCTGGAAACTAGCAATCTTCTTAGCCTCCGTGTTCACAAACTCAGGGGCATAGCGAGCGAGATTGTTGAAAGCGTGTAGATACTCCTTCACAGACTTCGTCCCTTGGGACAGCCTCATGAACTCCCCAACCTTCATTTCAACCACACCAGGAGGAATGTAATTTCCCCGGAAAGCGGTGGTGAAGCGGTTCCAGGTGATTGGTGTCCCTTCTGGGTAGGTGGTACGGTGATGGGACCACCAAATCCCAGCAGGTCCTTGCAACTGATGTGCCGCATACTCAGCCTTGAGTTCTTCTGTCATTCGGAGAAGACGAAATTTCTGCTCCATGGTGTTGATCCACTCATCTGCTTCAAGCGGTTCCAAGGCCTCCTTAAAGATTGGTGGCTTGGTATCCATGAAGTCCTTGAACGAACTGTACTGGTTGACCTCCCGGCCACCCTGATTATCTCCACGACGGGTGTTGTCAGCTATGTTGCGCAAAGCTTCTTCCATGTTGCGCTGCATCTGTTCCATGTTGCGTTGGCTTCCCAGAAACTGCGCGAAAAACACATCCGCAGTGTACGGGGGAGGTGGTGGTGGTGGTGTTGGTGCCCGGTCCTCATTCCGTTGAGCCCCACCTCCGGATGTACCTGCTCCAAGACCCGGATTGCTGTTACCCCCGCCACGTGTTTGCACCATCTGCATACGCCAATGATAAGCAATCGTTAGGAGTTGCCATCAACCGGTAGAAATGTGTAAAATCGTGCCATACTGAATTTACTGAGGGAATAAATTCACACAATAAACAAAGGCACAACAACCCATCATCCACGCACAACATCACTAACAGATTACTTAACATTCACGCAACAAGGTTCGCGTACTTCCAACTTGCCAGCATACATACACTGGACTTTCAGCATCAACTCATAAAGTCTTACACAGACCAGATCCAAAAGTACACGACATGCCATGCAACATACAACAACATAAGAAGAAGGACTAGCTCTAGAACCCTAGCATCTACTCGCTATGGTCACTGTCCATGCCGGAGCCATCCTCATCTTCATCACCACTAGCAGCTGCTCCTATCTCGGGATCCGCGTCCATCTCGTCCTCAGAGTCTAGCTCCGCTGCTCCAGGCAGGTGGTGAGGGTGGAGCTGGTTATGCAGCTGGTGGATCTCCTCATGCAAGTTCTCATTGTACTCCTCAGCATTAGCTAGCTGCTGCTCTAGCTCCAGCTGTCGGGCCCTCAAAGTGTCCTCCTCGTGCCAGGCTTCATTCCTCTGTCCAAGCACATGGACTAGCATGCGCTCGCAGTTCCTGTGAGCAGTAGTCACCCTGTCCTTCTGCTCCCGTACTGCAAGCAGGTCCTGACTCAGCTCACTGTTCTTCTGGACTGCCTGGTCTCTCTCTCTGGTCACACGAGCCAACTCTGCCTGTAGCCTCTCAACCTCAGAGTCAAACTCACGCTGCAACTGACGCTTCTCATCCTGGACGGTGAGAAGAGACCCGGACAAGCGACCCAAACAACGCTCCAGGCCTCCATAGGTCTTCATCAACGCGTACATGGCACTCATAGCTGCACTGTCACTGTGCTGGTCCTCATCTGCACTCCTCTCTAGAGCATTCACCTCGGTCTGATCCCACACCGAAGTGTAAGGGTCACCCCGGGGAAACACCCCAGCGAAGGCGTGGGCCAGCTCCTGTGGAAACCTCTCCATGAGGTCCCTCAAAACTGCGAAAGCTGCCCTGCTGGCACCGTGGAAAGGCGTGACACCTCGGGACTCGTACACCCAACCGCCCCAAGCAGGGTCTCCTCCACTGGTAGGGACAACTGCCTCGATCCCCACCAGGGTCTCGTCACCAAGCGGCTCCTTATTCCAATAGTAGCGAGGCTCCCTTCCTTCGGGATACCCCATCGAACTGAGCACCCTCCAAAGCAAAGTGGGCATCCCAAACTCCTCTAGGAACTTGCTCTTATGTCGCGAGCTCCTAGCTGCCAACGGATGGCGAGGGGCCCGCCCACCAGTGGACTTGCGAGCGGTGAGCCTACTGCGTGCCATCTGCTGCAAATGGAATACCGTGGGTAAGAACGAGGATTACCTTTATTTATTTCATTTAAAATTGGGACAGATTAAATTAAGGGGAAAGTAAGCAATGATATGAAATGCACATGATGCATGTACGAACTTACGATCTCACAAACTTAGAAAACAAAAGTTAACACTAAGCGGTATACGCGGTGGCATACAACGTTCGCTCATAATGTAACTAGCGTTCTAAGCGAGAACGTGGTTAGGGTACCTGCAGAAAACTCATTTCAGCCCACCCACAGTATGATCGTGCAGAATAGGAATTTAAAACTAGGCACTTTGCATACACAGACACCCGTCCATGCATGCGATGTGTCACTACCCACATCATCGCCCTATTGACGGCATCGCCTCTCAGGACGGAATTCCCAGCATGCGGTACTGTTTCCAAGACACACCAACATGTGTGCACGACACAGCACCTGACAACACTTCCCTAGACCGGCAGTGTATCCGATCATGCTCTCACAACTCCCACTTACCATGGCGTAGAGGAAGAATTGATCCATACATTACCACTCAAATGAATGGCACTCATACTATTGCACGCCGTATGAGCGACGAAATAAAAATATGATGCATTAACCCCCAAGTCAGTACTTAGCTAGCCACCTTAGAGTCCTTAACTGGGCATAAAGGATATGACCATGGCACACTAGATAATTTTCCAAAACTTAGTTTAACACCTTGATCTTTATTAATTACTAAAATCTTTCATTAAACCGGTTTAGACTTTTGTTTAGAACGTACTTATGAACAGTAACTCGCTAAACCTTGCTCCGATGCCAGCTGTAACAGAACCGACCAAATTATAAGAGATTAAGCCTAATAGTGACCATTTGCATAGTTGAACTATCACGCTTAAGCCCATATAATCCCGGTAGTCCGTGAAATCTCGAAGGATTTCAAACCCTACATCACATAACAGCCAAGACCGTAATAAGTTTAGCGGTCGCCATCCGCAAGTACATCCAGATTACAACATTCATAAAATACATCGGAGTGCTTAAAGTTATTACAAACCAAGTTCTTCAAGTAGCGGAAGCTTCATAGTTTGAAATTACAACACACACGATAAGTCTGATACAGTGCCATAGTTCGGTCATTCCCACAAAAGCAAAAGAAGCGACGGTGTGACCATCGCCCTAGGTCTAGTCATCACCCATAGCTGGGTACAGACAGAGGATGCAATAACCATAGTACATTTGACCATCTGCAAAACAACATGGGAATCGAACCCTAAGTACAAGAAGGTACTCAGCTAGACTTACCCGTCATAAACTTAAAATAAAGACTCATCAAGGATAATGAAGGCTATTTAGTGGGGTAGCCGACAACCATTTTGCAAGGACCGCAAGGTTTTATTACCCTAACTTACATAAATCTTTTCTTCTTTTAATTTGCTCGGGTTGAAAGTATCATTACCTATTATCTAGGTTTGCACCTGCACTATTACAAGCAAGTATGAGACTATGATAGTACCTCATCACAGCAGTCATAAACCCGTTTCATTATAACCCAAGTGTTCCATAGTCCTTACTACGAGGACAGGGCTCATGTCAAGTGCTCACTATCCAGGAGCGATGGCGATTCGAATCGATTTCTAACCAGCTGGCGAGGTATTCCCCACACAAACCACACTCACTGATCAAGTGAGCTACAGATCACCGTATTACACTATCCAGGACCAATTCGCGGGTTCGGCAGGCACCGCCAGTACCCGAGGACCGTTCCGGCGACCGAAGTATCCAAGGTATACCAAGGTTGCGCGCCGCGCCCTCGTCGTTATCCTCAACCACCACCAATACAGCGCATGGCGGCTCGATTCCCGGCCCGGATAGTGTTCAGGCTTCGCGGTCGGAACGACTTATCCTTCCAGCTAAGTGTGGGGCATGCGTTCAACATGACAAGAGGGCCGTCAACGATCGGTCCTCAATCGACACAGGCAGGGGCACTATGGGCAACCCACCATAAGACCCTGCCCGGTCTCCAATTACATTCCACACTTGGTTATTTCTTTCCCCAAGCAACCACTGCTTAATCAAGCAGGTATCCACCTATATCTCGCAGGTGACAGGGGATCACCCGACTTCTACCGAACTAAGCAAGCTAAGCATAGACTCCGTGCCTATCTACATAGGACAAGGTAGTTGAATGAGTAGGAATAACAAGGAGTACTCATGCAGCAACGGTATCAGGCAACTCCTATCACTTAATATGCAATATAGTAGAACAAGTATAGCACTTTATATAAGTTAGCGAGAATAGGGAGACTTAGAATGCTCCGGGGCTTGCCTTTCTCAAACGTGCTGGGTCGGTGATCCGGACACTCCTGCAATTCCTCTCCGGGTTCCGGTGCTTCCGGAGGTTCCTGCTCCTGAATCTCCTCTGGCTCCTCGGGTCCCACCTCGTTCTCCTGCGAGCCTGTATGATGCATATATGCTCATGAGTGGAGTGTGAGATGCCCGAGTGGATGCTTGCAAGAGAGAGTGTCAAAGGAGTCATGTTATGATGCATAGGTGATGCACTGGGTCATGCTTATTACAAGGTAGTCAACATCATCCAAGAATAAACAATTGAATCAAACATCTATTACATTCTCTTCTATAATTATTTTTCAAATGCAACCAGCAACCTCCATGATGCTTCAAAGATACACCAAACCCAACTTACTCCATTCAACCTATATATATACAACCATTCATAGTTTTCTTTATTCATTTCTAAGCCCATTAAAAATCAAATACAATTCTGTTCATCAATAAATTCCACGAAAATTACAGGAGACTACCAGCTAAGCATAAAGTCTACTGTAAATTTTTCATGATTTTTGGATACTTATTTTGAGCCACAAAAATCACAAGATTAATTAATAAGGCAAGTAAAATCACTCTACTGGGATACAAGTGTTAAACAACAGATTTCATATTTTTACAATTTGCATAATATCATAAGAAACACCCACAAATTTTTCCAGATTTATTGCATGACCCATTTAATTATTAAAAATCATAAAGTACTGCCGTGCAAGCATTTAAATTACCATAAATTCATTTATACACTAAATAATATGTACCCACTTTTTCCCAGTGAGCAAACACACATGCACAGCCAACAAATCAAGTTTCACATTTTTCTGAGCCATATTTTATTTACTATGCATTTTCCAAGTTTAACAAAATCATGGATAAAATATATTCACACAGAAAAGTTGCTCCAACATGACATGCAATTACATCAAACTGTAGATCTGGAAATATAGAGCACACCAAAATTTATTTCATTCAATTTGGAGCTGTAGAACTCAAGATATAGATTTTACAAACCTTAAATCAATTTCTGAAAACACTTTTTCAAGAAAACCGACGAAAAACGCTACGCACACCCAGATCTACAACCACCGGGGTATCCCTGCGACTGACAGTGGGTCCCCGACCCCACCAGTCAGCGAGACCGAGAGGGAGCTCACCTCCGACGAGCGGATCTCGCCGGCGGTGAGGTCTCCGGCCACGAGGTGAGCACCAACGTGCTCCCCGCAGCAAGACGCACCCAACGGTACCCTTGGATCGACCAGAGGACGGCCGGAACACCTCCGGCGAGCATGCATGGCGGCACGGCGGCGCTGCTCGCCGTGGCCAGGCTGCTCCGGCGCGGTAGAGCGTGCGCAAACGCCTCTCCGAGCTTCCTCACCTTCCTACCGACCTAGCGCAACAGAGAACGAGCGAAAAGAGGCAGGGAAACGCTAGATCCGTCGCGGCGGAGTACTCCGGCGAGCTCGGGGTAACTCCGGCGAGCGATTCATGGCGCTCGACGGACTCTCACCTCGGTAGAACGTTCGCACGAGCTTACCCTAGCGACGGCGAGTGCCCTGGTGCTCTCGGCGTCGAGCTTGAGGCTCTGGTGTGGCCGGCGACGAGCGGCGGAGCTCTCTCCGGCAATGGCGCGCGGAGGAGCGGCTGCTGCTGCGCGGTGCGAGCGGAGGAGGAAGGAGAAGGAGGGCGCGGGGGAGACAGAATGGAGGGAGTGGTCTGGGAGCCTGCGCCGGCGTCCCGACCAGGGGGGTTGGAGGCCGGCCGCGGCGCGTCCAACGCCGGCGTACGGCCGTCACGTGGCCGGCGCCGGGTGGAGCGAGGCGGGCGCCGCGCGCGCGGGAGAGAGGGGAGGGGGAGCGGGCCGCGCTGTCCCGCTGGGCCAGAAGGGAGGCGGGTCGGCCCAGCAGCGCCTGCCCCCTTTCCCTTTTTTTTTTTGAATTTCTTTTCTCAAATTCCTTCTAAATTCATTTGGACCAATTTAAAATCATTTTCACCTCTTGCTCCCAAAAACAAAGTTGTTCCAAATTAAAAACTCTACAACTTTGCTTTGACAAGCAAGACCAAATTCCAAACAAAATTTGAATTACAAGTTAAAACTCAGTTCTAGGTTTTAAATAAATTCTTTTTGGATATTTTTGTATAAATTCCATTTCTCAAATTCCATAGCTCCAAAAATTGCACAAAAATGTTCTTAATTCTTCTTACACATAAAGCAACCTAATTTGAATATTTCACAATTTTAGAAACAAGCATCACATTTTTAACATAATTAAAGCACATGAAATGAAGCACATAAAATCATAATTTGAAAAGAGTGTCATGCTCATGATGCTTATGCTTGATGGAAATGCTTATGCATGACTTTGATGAGACTAAGTGCACGCTTAACACCTAGGGTGTTACAGAAAGATCTTATCCATTCATGCATTCATTCATAAGGTCTTGGTAGAGAATGTACATGGGAACATAAAGCTTTGAAATTCTAGGGGTAGAATCGACGTAGCTGTTCGATGTTCCACGCGTTGGTGAAGACCGCCCCTTTTTCATCCACGAGCTTGTATGTCCCTGGCTTCAGGACCTCGGCCACCACGTATGGGCCCTCCCAAGGCGGAGTCAACTTGTGGCGCCCTTGATTGCTTTGCCACTACCGTAGGACAAGATCGCCCACATTCATATCCCTTTTGCGCACGTGCATCTCGTGGTAGCGTCGAAGTTTCTGTTGGTATCTGGCGGAGTTGAGGAGGGCTATGTCTCGAGCCTCCTCGAGTTGGTCGACCGTGTTCTCTCGAGTTTCCTTATTTGACTGCTCGTTGTAGGCTTTGAGTCGAGGAGACCCATACTCAAGGTCTGTTGGTAGCACGGCCTCGGAACCGTAGACCATGAAGAATGGGGTATATTTCGTGGCCCTGCTAGGCGTCATCCTTAAGCTCCATAGGACCGAAGAGAGCTCTTCGACCTATTTCTTGCCGAATTTCTTCAACCGGTTGTAGATTCTTGGTTTGAGCCCCTACAAAATCATGCCGTTGGCATGCTCGACCTGGCCGTTAGATCGAGGGTGGGCCATTGCGGACCAGTTCACACGGATGAGATGCCGGTCGCAGAAGTCCAAGAACTTTTTGCTAGTGAACTGAATGCCGTTGTCGGAGATGATGATGTTGGGAATTCCAAACCGGTGGATGATGTTGGTGAAGAAAAGGACGACCTGCTCAGAGCGGATGTTCATGATGGGTCGAGCCTCGATCCATTTGGAGAATTTGTCGATGGCCACCAGCAAATGGGTGTATCCTCTTGCTGCCTTCTCTAGAGGTCCTACTAGGTCGAGTCCCCACAACGCGAATGGCCACGTGATGGGGATCATTTGGAGAGCATGGGCGGGAAGATGCGTCTAATTTGCATAAAATTGACACCCATGGCACGAGCGTACGAGCTCCATGGCGTCAGCTACGGCCGTTGGCCAGTAGAAGCCTTGTCGAAAAGCGTTCCCTACGAGGGTCCGCGGAGCTGTGTGGTGGCCACAAGCCCCCGAGTGTAGAACCTCGAGGAGCTTTCGGCCTTCCTCTATAGTGACGCAGCGCTGCAAGATTCCTGACGGGCTTCGTCGATATAGTTTGTTATCTTCGCCGTAGATTACGTATCACTTGGCCCGTCGAGCGATACGGCGGGCCTCGGATCGATCTTCTGGTAGCTCGCATCGAATCAGGCAGTCGAGGAACGGCGTGCGCCAGTCGAATGGTCGACCGGGTCGCTGTTCTGCCTCCATTACTTCTCCTGCCGCTAGCAGTGCCTCGATGGCATCGGTTTGTTGGGGGGCGGTGGTTTCGACGTTAGCCCCCGGGCCCAAGTCGACGGATGGCTCGTGCAGATCCCTCAAGAATGCGTCGGGCGGGACCGTGCCTCGAGTCGACGCGATCTTAGCGAATTCGTCGGCTGCCTCGTTGTAGCGTCGGGCGATTTGGACGAGCTCGAGGCCGTGGAACTTATCTTCGAGCCGACGTACCTCCTTGCAGTATGCCTCCATTTTTGGGTCATGGCAGTTGGAGGCTTTCATCACTTGGTCGATGACGAGTTGGGAGTCGCCTCGAACGTCGAGGCGCCGAACTCCTAGCTCAATGGCAATCTTCAGCCCATTGACAAGGGCCTCATATTCCGCAACGTTGTTGGATGTAGCAAAATGTATCCTGATGACATACCTCGTATGAACGCCCAGGGGCGAGATGAATAGCAGGCCTGCCCTAGCTCCCGTCTTCATGAGAGACCCGTCGAAATACATCGTCCATAGTTCCGCTTGAACTTGAGTCGGGGGGAGCTAGGAGTCCGTCCATTCCGCGATGAAATCCACCAGAGCTTGAGACTTGATAGCTTTGCGGGGTGCATAAGTGAGGGTCTCACTCATGAGCTTGACCGACCATTTGGCGATTCTTCCCGTGGCCTCCCGACTTTGGATGATCTCACCAAAGGGGAAGGACGAGACCACGGTGATAGGGTGGTCGAGGAAGTAATGTTGCAGCTTGCGTCGGGCGAGGATCACGGCGAAGATTAACTTCTGGATCTGTGGGTACCGTGCCTTGGTCTCTGAGAGTACCTCGCTGACGAAATAGACTAGCCTCTGGACTGGCAGCGCATGCCCCTCTTCCTGCCTCTCGACCACCACTGCCGCACTAACGACCTAGGTCGTCGAGGCAACGTACAGAAGCAGAGGTTCTGCGGGTTGAGGTGGGACCAAGGCTGGGGCAGAGGTTAGTGTTTTCTTCAAGTTATCGAGGGCTTCCTCGGCTTCGGGGGTCCAAGAGAAACGCTCGGCTTTTTTCAAGAGCTGATACAGTGGCAACGCCTTGTCTCCCAACCTTGAGATAAAACGACTTAGCGCCGCCAAACATCCCGTGACTTTCTGCACTCCCTTGACGTCTCAGAACCGCCCCATTCTCGTGATGGCCGAGACTTTCTTAGGATTGGCCTCGATGCCGCATTGGGAGACTATGTATCCTAGGAGCATGCCTCGAGGTACACCAAAGACGCATTTCTCGTTGTTGAGCTTGATCTTGTTGGCACGTAAGCAACTGAAAGCGATCTCGAGGTCCTGAATCAGGTCTCCTCATTTCTTTGACTTGACGATGATGTCGTCGACATATGCCTCAACCGTCGACCCTATATGTTTCCCAAACATGTGGAGCATGCATCGCTGGTATGTTGTTCCCGCGTTTCGAAGCCCGAACGGCATGGTTACATAACAGTACATCCCAAAAGGCATGATGAAAGATGTCGCGAGCTGGTCAGACTCTTTCATTTTTATTTGATGGTAACCAGAATATGCATCAATGAAAGAAAGGGTTTCGCATCCCGCAGTAGAATCAACAATTTGATCGATACGTGGTAATGAAAAAGGAACTTTCGGACATACTTTATTTAAACTTGTATAATTGACACACATCCTCATTTTCCCATTCTTTTTCTTAACTAGTACAGGGTTTGCTAACCAGTCGGGATGGTGAACCTCCTTGATGAATACGACCATCAAAAGCTTGTGGATCTCCTCACTAATGATCTTGCGTTTCTCCTCGTTGAAGCGACACAACCGTTGTTTCACTGGCTTGGAACCGGCTCGAATTTCCAAGGAGTGCTCGATGACTTCCCTCGGTATGCCTGGCATGTCCGAGGGACTCCATGCAAACATGTCGGCATTTGCACGGAGAAAGTCGATGAGCACGGCTTCCTATTTGGGGTCGAGGTCGGCGCTGATCGTCCGCACCTTTTCGTCGGAGTTGTTGGGGTCGAGCGGGATCTTCTTTGTTCCTTTTGCCGGCTCGAAGCTGCCCGCGTGGCGCTTGGGCTATGGAGCCTCTGCGGCCAGGGCTTCGAGCTTCGTGGCGAGCTTGGTGGAGTTCTCGACAGCTTCCCCATACTCGACGCATTCGACGTCGCACTCGTAGGAGGAGCTGACGGTGATGACGCCCTTGGGTCCGAGCATATTCAACTTCAAATAGGTGTAGTTTGGGGATAGCCATAAACTTGGCATAGCCCAGGCGCCCGATAATGGCGTGGTACGTGCCTCAGAATCCCACCACCTCAAAGGTGAGGGTCTCTTTTCTGAAATTAGCCGCCGTGCCAAAACAGACCGGTAAGTGGATTCGACCAACCGGCAACACCTTTTTTCCTGGCACAACACCATGGAATCCGCCGGCGCTTGGTTGGAGCTGCGCCCTGTTGATGCCAAGAAGGTCAAGGGTCTCGAGATAGATGATGTTCAGGCTGCTGCCGCCGTCCATCAGCACCTTCGAGAGTCTAGCGTTGACGATGATGGGGTCGACGACGAGCCGGAAGACGCCGGGAGCGACTACCTTGTCGGGGTGGTCGTCTCGATCGAAGGTGATGGGGTTGTTTGACTAGTTGAGGTACTGGGGCACTGCCATCCTTGCCGCAAAGACCTCGCGGCACTCCCTCTTGCGTTGCCTTGCGGTTAGCTGCGTTGAGGGTCCACCGTAGATCATGTAGCAGTCATGGACGGCTGGGAAACCTTCATCGTCTTTGTCGTCCCCCTTGTCGCCATTCTTCTCTTTCTTCAGGTCGTCCTTCTTGAAACCCAGGCCGTCGAAGTGCTTCTTCAGCATACGGCAGTCCTCGAGCTTGTGGTTTGCCCCTCCCTTATGGTAAGGGCATGGCTCCTTCAGCATGTTGTCAAAGATAGCCCCCTCTGGGGGTCCTCGAGGGCTTTTGCGCTCCATGGCGGCGACGAGATCGTCGTCGAGGGATTCCCACTGGAATAGCCGTGCTTTCTTCTTCTTTTTGTTCTTCTTGGGTCCTCGACTAGGGCCCTCATCGTCGTCGGTGGGCGACTTGCCTTTCCCTCCTTCGTAGCTGAAGAAGGCGCCGACCGCTTCTTCCCCTGCAGCGTAGTTTTCCACTACGTCCATCAGCTCGTCGATGGTTTGAGGATGATTCCGGCCTAACTCCGGCACCAAATCTCGACTGGTGGTGCCTGAGACAAAGGCCAAGATGACGTCGTGGTCTGGGATGTGCGGCAGCTCGGTGCGTTGCTTCGAGAAGCGTCGAGCATACTCCCGGAGAGTTTCTCCTGACTTCTGCTTGCACTTGCTGAGGTCCCACGAGTTGCCAAGCCGTATGTAGGTCCCTTTGAAGTTGCCCTTGAATACTCTGACCAAATCGACCCAATCATGGATCTGATTGGCCGGGAGTTCCTAGAGCCATCTGCGGGCGGTGTCGGAGAGAAAAAGCGGCAACTGCCGGATGATGGCTCGATCGTCTCCTCGAGCGCCACCCAACTGACAAGCTAGCCGGAAGTCTGCCAACCATAGCTCTGGCTTGGTCTCGCCGTTGTATTTAGAGACGCTGGTCGGGGGTCGAAACGGGCTGGGCAGCGGCGTGCTGCAGATTGCTCTGCTGAACACCCGAGGGCCCGGCGGTTCCAGGGCCATCCGATCCTCGTCGATGTCGTATCTCCCGCCGCGGTGGGCACTGTAACCGCATTCTTCTACGTCCCCATATCGACGGCAACGATTCTCGTCGATGTCCCGTCGTGCGTCGTGTCGTCGCTAATTGTCGACGGGGTGGTTGAGGACGAGTGTTGTCTTCTTCCCTCGAGGGGGCGGCTGCTGATGGCCCGACACTTCCTTTTCGTTCTGGGCTGGCTCATCACGCTTCTATGTGGCTGCTCCTTGACGTCGAGAGGCCGAGCTCTTGGCCTGCTGAACCGCCGCCACTTGGAGCAGGGTCTGCACCTCATCTCGAATGCGTCGCGCTTGGGAGTTCGACGGTTCGGGCATATTGCGTAGCAGCATTGTCGCTGCCACGATGTTCTGACCCACTTGAGGGAAACGGCTAATGGGCTGCTCAGGCTCCCCGTCTCCGATGATCTGTCGATGTACTTCTGAAGCCCGTCTGCGGACACTTCCGCCAGGCGGGTATGGCTGGTCCTGCTCGAGGATCTGTTCAAGCAGGACAAGGTGCTCGCGATCTTCGTCGAGCTTCGCTTTGAGCTCTCGTAGCTGCGCAAGTTGCGCGGCTCTGTCTTCTTGTGGAGGGGGGTCGATCTGACCGTCGTTCCCAGGCGTCCTAGGGTCTTCCCTTGCTGCAGGGGCTCGACCGTCGGCAACGGCGTCTTGTGTCTCGTCAGTAGTTTCTACTTCCCCGTTGATATGGAAGCATTCCCTAGTAGGGTCGTAGCTGTTGGACTCAGAGTCAGAGTTCGGCTCGACGGCGTAGAAACATCCACATCTCTCCTCCAGCAGCCGTTGCCTAAGTGAGGTGATTGTGTATCGCCCAGGCCCTAGGCGATGGAGGCCTCATACCTGAGAGAAATCCGGCAGCTCGGACGTCTGTTGCCGTGCTCCAGTGTCGCGTGGGAGGACCATTGGTCTCTCCACGTACGTCTGGGCGTTTGGACATATTGTCCTGGCGAGTGACGCCGTGGCATTGTCCAGACCAAACGGCAGCGCTCTTCTTGGGGCGAACAGCCCATGTGGAAGTAGCGTCGTGGCGGGCGAGGGCGTACAGGGTGCGCCGTCTCCCAACGTTGTCGTGCGATCCTCGTGGCGTTGGGCCGTCATACCCTCAGTTTTGGCGTGCGGGGCTGTCGGCTTCTATGTCACCTCCTGCCTGGCACGAACTGTCGGTCGTGACGAGGCAGAGGGGTGATGGTGGCGCTGTCCACGTCTCTTCTTGGACGGGGAGGCGTGGTGGCGAGGTCGACTCGAAGCCCTCAATCGTGCTGGAGCAACGCGAGCTCCTCCCGGTCCTTTGACCGAGAGCAGGATCATGTCATAGACAAAACCGGTAGACATGAACTTGAGGCTCCCAAACCAAATCACCGTGGAGCACAGAATCGGCGAAACGGGGGTGGCCATCTGGAAAGGAATGGGAAATTGGTGAAAAAAAACACGCAGGACCCCTACCTGGCGCGCCAACTGTCGGTGTTTTTCCCCCGGGGGTCACACCAACGAGTAAAACTTGTGTGCGTGCTCCCCTTTCCAGATGGTGATGCAAGAAAAGACACAAAGATTTATCCTGGTCCAGGCAAGAGAAGGCCCTACGTCCAGCGGGGGGGGGGAGTGTTTGTATTATCTTGCACCTAAGTGCTTGTACAGGGGTGAATACAAGTTTGTGTGGGCGGAAGGATGAAGTATGGTAGCTCTTCTACGTATGTCTTGTGTTGTGTCGTGGGTCTGGTATCTGCTCCCAGACCTCCCCTTTTATAGTTCCAAGGAGAGGTCTAGGGTACATGTATAGGCGACAGAGTAGGGGTCGATAGAGGTATGGCGTGCTGACCTACTCGAGGCCTCCGTACCGGCGTGGCCTCGAGCCGTCTTGTCTTGGTACTTTGATGATGATTACGCGTGCCCCTGAATCCCGCTCCAATGCGCCGTCCTAGAATGGTTTATCTGTTGTGCACTTGTACGTCATGGTAGCAGCTACGTCGGAGTGGTTGAGGTGTTGTCATTCGTCGCCTGATCCTTCCCTAGGAAGGAAGCGTGCCTACTCGAGGGTCAGATGCCGTGTAACACCTCGCTAGCCAGAGCGCTGACTTTGGGCGTCTTGAGGGGGGTCTTGACTGGATGTTCCGACCCACTCCCTGCGCCCTGCCACGTTCTGGCTTGTTTGGTGGGGAAGGCTGCAAAAAGAACGACAGGACGGGTGCTTGTTCTCTATCACGCTTCTCGTGACTGACGGGTTAGGTGAGAACGCGGCAGGCGCATTAAATGCCCTGGTTCCCGTGCCCGCGTCAGGCGGCGGGCGGCATCCTTGCGCTCGAGGCCTTTCGATTCGTACGAGCTTGTTTTCGTATTCGAAGGTAGCTGGCGCTCGAGCCCTGGTCGATTCGCAGGACGCTCTTTCCGTGCTTGTGGCTACGGTCGTCGAGGACCGTGGGTACAGCTGGGGGGCGTCAAGTCGGAGGCCTCGACTTTCGTACGGATGCTCTCGCTATGCATAACAGTTAGGGTACCCCTTACTGATATCCTCGACAAATAGGGTGTAGTAGGTTGTTGAGACGGTGAATCTCCACAAGACCAGCCTCAGTCTGATCCTGTAGATAGTTCTCCCGCTCAAGCATCTGGATCCACTGCATCTCCCATGCCTGGCGCCTGTTCTCCGACACACGGAGCACAGTATCCCTCTCACGAGTGACCTACACCAAGCGCTCCTGCACTGTCTCCCTCTCTCGAGCTAACTGACTCATCTGATCCTACTTATGATCTCTCTCCCTAATGGCCTTCACCCACTGCTGCCTCGGTGCTCCAGGAGTCTAGCCTACTTCCGAAACTTGCGAGCATGCTTTTCAGCCTTCTGTTGCATCTCCTGAGCCTAGCGAACAGCCACCATCACCTCTGCATAGGTGTCCTCTCGCTGACTGAACAACTTGAGCACAACCATCATAACACTCATAGCAGGACTGGAACTTTCAGCTCGCTCTCCTCTACCTCGGACCAACGCACAACCATCAGCCTGCTTCCACTCCGCTACTGCTGGGTCAGCACGGGGAATGGAGGCCGCTGGTCCTCCTGTCAGCTCATCACCAAACCTCTGACATATATTGAGCAGCATAGCATGGGCTGCAACCTGAGCTGCTTCCCATGGAGTCCGCCCATCTGAATTACAGTTCCACCCAGTCCATGCAGGCCTGCCCCCATGTGGAGGGACAACTCCCTACACAGCAAACCACTGCAACTCTCCTGTCATATCCACCTCCCACCAAGAATACTGAGGTGGCTCACTATATCCTACAGACTGCAACACCCTCCAGAGCAAGGTAGGAGTGCCAAACTCGCTCAAGAAGGTGTCACTGGGGCGAGGTGAAGCGGGCACGTCCATCTGTGGAAAGGAATAACCGTGGGTAAAAGAGGATTAGTTTAAGCAATGATTATTTAATTAAAAGGGACGACATTGTAAGGGAAGGAGTAGACAGAATGTATGTATGAATGCGACATGATGCATGCACGAACCGTACGTCCTCACAACTTAGAAAATTAATATTCTAACGGATATACGGTGGCATACATTCGTCTCTCGATACGATAACTATCGATTTACACGTGCGCTGTTAGAGTACCTGCAGAAAACTTCATTTCAGCCCATCAATTCCCAATATATCACTCAAGAAAGCAGTAAACTAAGTGCACATTGCTTGTGCATGCCCAGCATGCACAAACCATGACACCACAGCTACTCGAGAAATTAAATACTCCCCAATTAAGTTTCTCTCGTGGTGCCATGGTTTTGACATGTAACCACTCCAGAAAACCACTGCGAACACTCTCCCAGACCGCCATTTGGATGATCATGCTCTCACAGCTCACACTTAGTTTCCCCACGGGGGGTCACACCAACGAGTAAATTTGTATGCGTGCTCCCTTTCCCAGATGGTGATGCAAGAAGACACTAAGATTTATCCTGGTTCGAGCAAGAGAAGGCCCTACGTCCAGCGGGGGAGGGAAGTTTGTATTATCTTGCACCTAAGTGCTTGTACAGGGGTGAATACAAGCGTAGTATGAGTGGGATGGAGTATGAGAGTTCTACTGCGTATGGGTGAAGTGTTGCGTCGTCGCTATCTATTCCCGGGTCCTTCCTTTTATAGCACCAAGGAGAGACCTAGGGTACATGCATAGGTGTCAGAGTAGGGGTCGATAGAGGCATGGCGCGCTGACCTACTCCAGGCCTCCGTACCGGCGTGGTCTCGAGCCGTCCCATCTCGGTAGCTTGATGATGATTACGCATGCCCCTGTATCCTGCTCTGCGTGCCGTCTTGGGCTGGTTCACCGGTCGCACGCCTGTACGATATGGCGGCAGATCCGGCGGAGTGGTTGCGATGTTGTCAGTCGACGCCCAACTCGTCCCCAGGTAGGAACCATGTCTGGTCGAGGGTCAGGCGCCGTGCAACACCCTGATATCTGGAGCTCTGACCTTGGTTGTCTCGAGGGGGCCCTGATTAGATGTTCCATCCCTGCTTCCCGCGTCCTGACAGGCTCTGGGTTGTTTGGTGGGGAAGGCTGCAAAAAGAACGACGGGATGGGTGCTTGTTCCCTATCACGCTTCCCGTGACCAGCGTGAGAGTGGGAAAGCGACAGGCGCATTAAATGCCCTGGCTCTCGTGCGCGCGTCAGGCGGCGGGCGATGTCCTTGCGCTCAATGCCTCCTAGCTTGCTCGAGCCTATTTCCGTATTCGACGGTGGTTGGCGCTCGACCCCTGAGCGATTCGCTCGACGCCTTTTCCGTCTTCGAGGCTGCGGCCGTCGATGACTGTATATGTGGTTGACTAGAGCGTCGAGTTGTGGGCCTTGATCTGCGTACGAGTAATCTTGTTATGTGCATCAGTTAGGACACCCCTTACTAATACCCTCGACAGTAGCCCCCGAGTCTCCATTTGAGCGCTGGCGCTCGAGTGGAGGCTGTATTCCTTGGTCGAGTCTCCGTGGGGACGCGCGAGCGACCCCGCGGGGGTAGTCCCCAAGCCCTTGGAGGAGTTTTTGACTCCTTCGAGGGTTATATTGCCTAATTCGCAGAAACGCTGTCGACACCAGTGGTGGAAGGTTCTGATTGGCTCGTTTTGTGCGAAGGTTTCGACGTACTCTCGATAGAGCGAGCGTCTTCCACCCCAAATTGAGTTCCTAGCGGGTAGTCGAAGTGAGAACCTGTGCCCTTTTCGAGGGGGTGAGCTGTAGCCCGGAGGCGTTCTCATAGAGTGGGGTCGACGTGGTCGGGGATACCGGTCTCGTTCGAGAGAGTCCAGCGGCTCGATGCCTCCCGTCGTGGGGATTCCTCTCGACTGTCTCGACCCTACCTTGGACATCCCCAGCGAGTTTTCGAGGCGGACCTCGATCTTCGACCACTTGCTGGGGACCCCTGACTCTGGTGCTCGAGATCGGCTGTCGAACCCTTTCGGTGGGCCAGCCTTCGACCTCTCGAGGCTTTCACGGGCACATCCCTTGGCTTACAAGGTAAGGAAGGAGTCGTGGCGGTTCACCTTTTTGCCCGTTGGGCGCGCCTTTTTAGGCGGTGATGTTATGACACTGTTGTTGGCGTGGAATTCGGAGCGCCCCACCTGTGAGGAGGGAAAGGACCGTTAGACGGCGCATTTATGGGGGGGAGTTACCTCATTTCTCGGATCTATCCGTTGGCGGACTGCTGCCTATAAATACGCTGTGGCGCTGCCGCGCGTTTTTTCTTCTGCCTCTCGTCCTCATTCTCGCCTTGCCCTCTCGTCGCCTTAGTCCTCTTGCGATCTCTTGCGTCCGTGCCCCCCTCGAGTAGTAGCGGATCCGCCATCCTTCCGGCTAGGATGCCTGTTAGACTTGTCGTCGCCGACGACTGGCGCCCGTCGTCGTTGACGGAGCGCCGGTTGCAAGAGCTCGAGAGGGAGGGACTCCTGCACCGCCGCACCTCGCTGTCGTCGCCGGGGTGGATCGCGCCGCCGGCGGACCACAGGGAGCCCAAGCCGCCCAAGGGCTACGTGGTTTCGTTCGCCAAGTTCCACCGCCACGGACTGGGCGCTCCCTCGAGCCGATTCATGCAGGCGCTGTGCCACCACTACGGGGTGGAGCATCAGCACTTCTCCCTGAACGCCATCACCGTCGCGGCGGTCTTCGCCGTAGTGTGTGAGGGCTATTTGGGGATGATGCCCCACTGGGAGCTGTGGCTCCACCTCTACAGGGGCGAGCTCTTCAACGCCCCCACTGGGACCACTGGCGTGAGGAAACCTGTTCGGGCGGGTTGCCTCAACCTCGTGTTGAAGACCGGGAAGACGGAGAGGCCGCGCGAGTACATCTCGGTGGGACTGTCGACCAACCACGCCGGCTGGGATTCCCAGTGGTTTTACTTGAGAAACGACGACGACCTCCAGCCCGCCTACACCGGGTGTCTGATCACGGAGCGTCCGGAGAATTGGACGTACGGTGTCGTCGAGGTTCATCAATCTCAGCTCGACCCCCTCCACGACGTCATGAAGAAGCTGCGCTCGGAAGGCTTGACCGCCGCCCTCGTCCTCTCGGCCGTCCATCATCGGAGAGTTCTCCCGTTGATGTCTCGACCGCTGAGGATGGACGAGATGGCTCCCGGCGCCTCATCTCGGGACCTCAAGGCATGCCGGATGTCAAGCGAGGCTCCGGCGAACGACGAAGTCGTGGCCCGGGTCAGGGCCGCCATTGCTGGTGACTTCAAGCCGGAGCACGTTAACGGCTTCCCCATGAGGCCAGATGCGGGCTCGATTGATCTGGTATGCTTTCTTTTCGTGCGCAGCTTTGATTTTGGGTTTCTTTTCTTTCCTTTTTTCTAAGTCCACCTTTGTTCTGGCAGTGATGGATTGATGTCCGGTCCACGAGGCCTCCAGTAAAGGAGGACGAGGACGACCGTGACGCACGGCGCCGGTCCGCCGAGAAGGTGATGTCCGCCAAGGACTCTAAGAAGAAAGGGGAGAAAAAGAAAAACCTCAACCGCCAAGCATTGGAGGCGCGTCGGTCTAAATCCAGGCAGAGGGGGGAGCCTGAGGAAGAGTCCCCCAGCGACGATGATGGTGATGATGATGAGGACAGCGATGACTCTGAGGGGATGGCGTCTCGCCTCGACCGCATCCTTGAGGGTCCGCCTCGAGGCGACGTCGACGCCCCGTGGATGGAAACGCCAAAAGAGGGACCAGGCGGATCTCACCGCCCTCGTGCCGACACCCCCCGGTGCCCGCGACTGGTCAGGTCGCCCCGCACCCTCCCCCTGCGCCCAAGACGGGTGGCCATGCTAGGCCCCAGGCGACGGGGCCACTGACTCACGGTCGTGCCGCGGCCTCCGAGAAAGGAGACACTGGCCGCAGGAGCGCCAGTCCCGGTGCCCCCCAAGCGGAAGTTGCTGGCCCTAGGCCAACGCCTGTCCTCGAGGGGTCTGGGACCTTGACACGGGGTGGCTCGAGGCCCACCGGTCGGGGCACCGGCAGGCGAGCTGTTCTCCCCGTGGGGTAAGCTCTTCGACGTTGTGAACTTTGTTCTCCTGTTCCTCTGCGTTTCCTCATATACCGGTCTTTTTACGTTTGTTCCTTTTGTTTCAGATTAAAGCGGACGCTCGAGCAGGCTCAGCCTTCAATGGTGAAGAGGCTCAAAGCGGGAGCTGCCTCCAAGGAGCCAGGTTTGTCGCTTACTTCTGGGATTCGTGATGTTCTTACGTTGGTAATAACAGTGACGGACCTTTATTCTTTGTTTTATAGGCTTCTCCGACTCTCAGCCTCCGGCCGACGCTGAGAGCACCCTGCCTCGTCCCGAGCTTGCCCCGTCGCCGCCGATACCGGCCGAGGTGCCCCAAACCTAGGGGCAAGAGGGAGCCCCTGAGCCTCCCCGATCGGGGGTCGAGGGGGATCCCATTACTATTAGCGACACGTCTGGCGGCAACGAGACGTCGTGGGATGTCCGCCCTATGCATGAGGAGGCGTCGACTTCCCTCGTCGCGGGACGGACACCCTGGCCTGCTGGTCTTCACGCCCTCGAGGAGCAGAAGAGGAAAGAAGAGGAGGAGGAGCGGGAGCGCGAGGCAAGGCGGCAGCCGCAGGAGCAGGGTCGCCGACAAGAGTCGCAGGAGCTCGAGGAGCAACAACAGCAGCAGCAGCAGCAGCAACAGCAGCAGCAGTAGGAGGAGCAACAGCAGCAAATGCTCGAGGGGCAGCAGCAGCATCAGGGGGGCTAAGAAGAAGGACCACTCGAGCCCCCACCTCAAGGCCTGCCCCAACCAGTACCACCGGCGCCGCAAGAGCCCGGAGAACAGGAAGAGGATTTGCCGGTGTACGGCCCTCCGACCCCAGCGTGGCTCCTTCCAGGGGCGCCCGCCGCGATCCGGGCAGAGCCAGGGCGGGCGGACTGTGTGGTGGCGCTTGCCTGCATGATGCGCACCCCCGCCAACCCCGTGTCCGAGATCAGGAGGACGATCTACGGTATGGACGGGATCTCCCTAGGGTTCCTCCGGGAGCGTCGGGCGTGGGAGGACCGTTTTCCCTCTGAGGAGGACGAGATCGGGACATCGGGGAGTAAGGACGGCACCTGGAAGACGGTAGACGACGACGGGCAGTTCCCATGCCTCGTCGACCTGTTCTTGCGCCATGGGGCCCCCTCGAGACCGTCGAGGACCTTATCCGCGGCGTCAAGGCGTGGGCTGACCGGGAGATGGAGAACTGGTGCCCCGATCGGATCCGCATCTGGGCTTCCACCGATCCGTCCGAGCCCAACATCTTCCTAGACGATAGGAAAGAGGCGGAGAAATGGGAACACGTCGAGGAGCTCTGCCTTTGGATGAAGCACGTGGTGGGGCTCCTGTCGGACGTCATCAACAACGGGCTTGGGCCGGCCTACTTCGTAAGTATTTTTTAGTCCTTAGTTCTCATAGATCCTTTGGTTTCGTGTTCTAACCGTTCGACCCCCGGTTCGCAGGACATGAAAGAGACCTCCCATATCAAGTCGAGCTTCATTCACGCCACAAGAGGAGGCTGGGAGCAGCTCCCCGTCCTCAAGGACCAACTCCTCGAGTCGCAAGAAAAGCTCCTTAAGCCCTATAAAGACCTCATAGCGCTCGAGGAGGAGAAGAAGGCGAGGGAGGCTGCCTTGGTCGAGGCTCGAGAGGCCTCAAGGAAGGCGGAGGAGGAGACGACGCTGCTACGGGAGCGGGCTCTGACGGTCGAGGAGGCCGCATCCAAAGCCCAGGAGGAGGCCCTGTCCTACAAGAATGTCATTGCCGATCTAGACAAGGAGAAGGGCCTTCTCAAGACCGACCTGGACTCCCTCCGAGAATCCTTCCAAAAGATGAAGGTGGCGTATGTGGACAGCGAGGTCGCCAGGGGTGCCGCAGAGGACGCAAAGAAGAAGGCCCTCGAGGACCTCGAGGCAGAGCGGGCTCGATCCCACAGGCTCTCTGACGACGTCGAACGTCTGAAGGGGGAGCTGTTGGAGAAGAGTGGGGCCATTGCTCAGGTTGGCAAGGCGATCGAGGATCTCCGCGTTGCCAACACTGAGCTAGCCCGCTCCAACAAAGAGATCGAGAGGGCCAACACCAGACTAGTCGGCGAGAACACGGCCTTGGAGGAGAGTGTCCGTGGTACGCTTCCTTTATCGGATTTCTTTTTCGAGGTGTGCTTGGTTTTTCCTAAAGTTTCTTGTATTGGCATTTACAGGGCTTAAGGACGAACTCTTAGCCGCCCAAGTCGAGGCCCGTAGTGCTAAGGCCTAGCTCGAGGCGGAGGTTGCTTTGAATCGTCGAGTGCGGACGACGATAAACGACCTCTCGACCTCTTGGGAGGTCGAGCCTATGGATGAGTCGAAGGAGGACGCTCGAGGCGACGCACTGGTCGACTAGCTGTGCTACTTAGGCGCGACACTGAGAGATCGGGTGTGGGATGCCCTCCACATCGGGGTGAAGCGGGCGATGGCGGTTGTCTGCTCGGGCTTCTCCTACGACATGGAGGTTGTGTCCCACGGCTTCGTCACCAACATCTCTAAGACCGACGCGGAGAACGAAGAGAGGCTCCACGCCTTGATCGACGACGCGGAGGCTCCTGGAGAGAGGCTGGCCAAGCTTTTTGAGCCTGAGGTGCTTCCTCCTGAGAGTAGCTCAGGCGGAGGCGAGGGTGGTGAGGATCGTGCTGTAGACTGAGGCCTGCGAGCCTTCTTTGGGTGCTGGGGGCCCCTTGTATAGTACTCTTATTAACTTGTTTTTAAGGGATATAGTGTATTTAAGTATTAGTTAAATGTTTATCTGTTTTTCTACTCGAGGCTCTTTTATTTCCCTTTGCGCCTATGTTTGTATTCCTTGTTCGATCTTTCATCAGAAACAGCCTCGATCACCTCAAGGGTGGGGAAGTGAGTAGAGTTTCCATAGCCCCGGGGCGTAGGAGTTCTCAGGCTCGTTGTCCCTCGGCCCTTAAGGGGCTCGAGGCGCCTCAGCTACTCGAACGTGCAAGGTTTACTAAGTAAGGAAGAGAGAATTTCTTTGCTTTTTCGACACTTGGGGGGGGGGTCGTCCCCCTGGTAGCCCCCAAGGGGGTATCTATTATGACGGGTCATAGTTGGTACCCCCTTCTAACGTCGAGATTTGTGAGAAAGTAAATCGCTCAAGAGGAAAGGCTTCATTTATTCATACATTCATTTACAAGGCCTTGGTACAGAATGTAGAAACATTAAGTTTTGAACTTCTAGGGGTAGAATCGACGTAGTTATTCGATGTTCCACGCATTGGTGAAGATCGCCCCCTTTTTGTCCGTGAGCTTGTATGTCCCTGGCTTCAAGACCTCGGCCACCACGTATGGGCCCTCCCAAGGTGGAGTTAGCTTGTGGTGTCCTTGATTGCTCTGCCGCCGTCGTAGGACAAGGTCACCCACGTTTAAATCCCTCTTGCGCACGTGCTTGTCGTGGTAGCGTCGAAGTTTCTGCTGATATCTGGCAGAGTTGAGGAGGGCCATGTCTCGAGCCTCCTCGAGTTGGTCGACCGCATTTTCTTGAGTCTCCTTATTTGATTTCTCGTTGTACGCTTTGAGTCGAGGGGACCCATACTCGAGGTCTGTGGGGAGGACAGCCTCAGAGCCGTAGACCTTGAAGAATGGGGTGTATTTTGTGGCCCTACTTGGTGTTGTCCTTAGGCTCCATAGGACTGAGGAAAGCTCCTCGACCCACTTCTTGCCGAATTTCTTCAAGCGATTGTAGATCCTTGGCTTGAGCCCTTGCAAAATCATGCCGTTGGCACGCTCGACCTGGCCGTTAGTTTGAGGGTGGGCTACTGCAGACCAGTTCACACGGATGTGATGCTGATCGCAGAAGTCCAAGAACTTTTAGCCGGTGAACTGAGTGCCGTTGTCGGTGATGATGACGTTGGGAATCCCAAACCGGTGGATGATGTCGGTGAAGAAAAGGACGGCCTGCTCGGAGCGGATGTTGGTGATGGGTCGAGCCTCGATCCATTTTGAGAATTTGTCGATGGCCACCAGCAAGTGGGTGTACCCTCCTTTCGCCTTTTGCAGGGGCCCTACTAAGTCGAGCCCCCACACCGCAAATGGCCATGTGATGGGTATCATCTGAAGAGCGTGGGCGGGCAGATGCGTCTGTTTGGCGTAGAACTGACACCCATGACATGAGCCTACGAGCTCGATGGCATCTGCTACGGCCGTTGGCCAGTAGAAGCCTTGTCGGAAGGCGTTCCCTACGAGGGTCCGTGGAGCAGCATGGTGGCCGCAAGCCCCCGAGTGTAGGTCCTCGAGGAGTTTTCGGCCTTCTTCCACGGTGATGCAACACTGCAAGACTCCCATCGGGCTTCGTCGATATAGCTCATTGCCCTCGCCATAGATCACATATGACTTGGCCCGTCGAGCGATACGGCGGGCCTCAGATCGATCTTCTAGCAACTCGCAGCGGATTAGGCAGTCGAGGAACGGTGTGCGCCAGTCGAACGGTCGACCGGGCCGCTGTTCTACCTCCATCTCCTCAGCTGTCATCAACAGTGCGTCGACGGTGTCAGTTGGCTGGGCAGGAGCGGCGTCGACGCCAGCCCCCGAGCCCAGGTCGACGGATGGCTCGTGAAGATCTCTCGAGAACGCGTCAGGTGGTACCGTGCCTCGGGTCGATGCGATCTTGGCGAGTTCGTCGGCTGCCTCGTTGTAGCGTCGGGCGACATGGACGAGCTCGAGGCCATGGAATTTGTCCTCGAGTCGATGGACTTCTTTGCAGTACGCCTCCATTTTCGGGTCGTGGCAGCTTGAGGTCTTCATCACTTGGTCGATGACGAGTTGGGAGTCGCCTCGGACGTGAAGGCGTCGGACTCCTAGCTCGATGGCGATCTTGAGACCGTTAACGAGGGCCTCGTACTCTGCGACATTGTTGGATGCGGCAAAGTGAATCCTGATAACGTACCTCATATGGACGCCCAAGGGTGAGATGAATAGCAGGCCGGCTCCGGCCCCCGTCTTCGTGAGTGACCCATCGAAATACATCGTCCACAGCTCCGACTGGACCTGAGTCAGGGGAAGCTGAGAGTCTGTCCATTCCGCGACGAAGTCCACCAGGGCTTGCGATTTGATGGCCTTGCGAGGCGCGTAAGTGAGAGTCTCACTCATGAGCTCGACCGACCATTTAGCTATTCTTCCCGTGGCCTCCTTACTCTGGATTATCTCGCCCAGGGGAAAAGATGAGACCACCGTGATAGGGTGGCCGAGGAAGTAGTGCTGCAGCTTGCGGCGGGCGAGGATTATGGCATAGATCAGCTTCTGGATTTGGGGGTAACGTGCCTTGGTCTCCGAGAGCACCTCGCTGACGAAATAGACCGGCCTCTGGACCGGCAACACATGCCCCTCCTCCTGCCTTTCGACCACCACCGCTGCACTGACAACCTGGGTCGTCGAGGCAACGTAAAGGAGCAGTGGTTCCGTAGGTTGAGGTGGGACCAGGACTGGTGCTGAGGTCAGTGTTTTCTTCAGATTTTCAAGGGCCTCCTCAGCCTCGGGGGTCCAAGAAAAACGCTCGACCTTCTTCAGAAGTCCATACAACGGTAACGCCTTTTCTCCTAATCTCGAGATGAAACGGCTCAGTGCCGCTAGGCATCCCGTGACTCTCTGCACACCCTTGATGTCTCGGATCGGCCCCATTCTTGTGATGGCCGAGACTTTCTCGGGGTTGGCCTCGATGCCGCGCTGGGAAACAATGTAACTCAAGAGCATGCCTCGAGGCACGCCGAAAACGCATTTCTCGGGATTGAGCTTGATCTAGTTGGCGCGTAAGCAGCTAAAAGTGATCTCGAGGTCCTAGATCAGGTCTCCTTGCCGCTTTGATTTGACGACTATGTCATCAACATAGGCCTCGACCGTTGACCCTATGTGCTTGCCAAATACGTGGAGCATGCAGCGTTGGTACGTGTCTCCCGCATTTCGAAGCCCAAACGGCATGGTTACATAGAAATACATCCCAAAAGGTGTGATGAAAGAGGTCGCGAGCTGGTCGGACTCTTTCATTTTTATTTGATGGTAACCAGAATATGCATCAAGAAAAGAAAGGGTTTCACATCCCGTGGTAGAATCAACAATTTGATCAATACGTGGTAACGGAAAGGGAACTTTTCGACATGCTTTATTTAAACTCGTATAATCGACACACATCGTCGTTCTCCCATTCTTTTTCATAACTAGTACAGGGTTTGCTAACCAGTAGGGATGGTGAACCTCCTTGATGAATCCGGCCGTCAAAAGCTTGTGGACCTCCTCGCCAATGATCTTGCGCTTCTCCTCGTCGAATCGGCGCAACCGTTCCTTCATTGGCTTGGAACCGGCTCGAATCTCCAAGGAGTGCTCGGCGACTTCCCTCGGTATGCCTGGCATGTCCGAGGGACTCCATGCAAACATGTCGGCGTTCGCACGGAGAAAGTCGACGAGCACAGCTTCCTATTTGGGGTCGAGGTCGGCGCTGATCGTCAGCACCTTGCCGTCGGAGTTGTTGGGGTCGAGCGGGATCTTCTTGGTTCCCTCTGCCGGCTCGAAGTGTAACACCCTAGTGTTATGGTTGCATTAATCATGTGCATAGCATGAGCATCATCATCTACTCAAAGCATACCATGATCATCATCTATCTTGAGCCATGTCATTCTATGCAAAAAATGTGTTTTAAATTGCTTAAATAGGCTTCCTATGCTTATGTTTAAGTGAACCATGCTTGTGTTTGTGCTCTATGTATTGGTAATTAGTTTATCTATGCTTAACTTAACTTTGGGAACAATGTTCATGTTGATCACTTCTCCAAAATATGCCTTTAAGTCATACTTGTGTAAATAGGCCCTAGAAACCTCTTTTCCTTAGGCTGTTAAAAAGTGTTTCATAAAATGTTTGCATGTCAAAACTTTCTACAGCAAAGTTGTAGCAAATTTTATAAGGAACAAAAGTTGTTTGATGGCCATCTCATGAAAATGAGAACAAATAGCTCAAAAGTGACCCACAATGCAGATTTGGGGCTGTTTCCAACACTTAGAGAAATTTTCTATGTATGGGGACGCTACAGTTTGCTTGATCGATTTTGGGAATCTTATATCTCTCAATCCAGGCCGATCTAGCTTTTGCTCCAATTGACAAAGTTGTAGAACTCAGTTGGTACTCGAACTTTGTCAACTACACCATCTCCTAATTCGCTCTGGTTTGGGAGTAAATCGTTGTCGAAGTTGCTCTGTCAGTCGGTGATCGCGAGGTCCGATTCAGAGAGGCGGACGCCGTCGGGAACGCCCAGCGCGACATCTGTCCGCCAGATGGCGCCCGTACGCCGGCGACGGCCCTGCTCGTCTGGTCGACGGTGTTAGCATGGACGCCACGGCGCCCCGCACTCAATCAGCGCCCGTCCATTCTCCTCCTCCTCTCTCTCGCGCTCGCTCTGGCGGAAACACCATCGCCATTGCCGCCGAGAGCTTCGCCAGCGCCTTGCGCCCTCGCCTCTGCATCTCGCTTCGCCTCCGAGCATCTCCAAGTTTGCTTCGAGCTCCTCTATCTTCTCCACCCATCAGTTGGACGAGATCTCCCCGAGGTGAGCTGTATTTCGCAAGTTCTCCGTCGTCGGGTTCGCGGCCGTCGCGACACCGATTCCGGCGAACCTCGCCGCTGCTCCACACTTGCTTCCTTTCTTCTCTTTGGGTAGCGTTAGGTTCTGCTTAGGTCTTAGCGTTGGTCCACACCACGCCATTACGGCTGTAACCTCACCGTCGCGCGGGAACACGGCCGCTGCACCGCCGTGCTCACCGCCGACAAGCACCTCGCACGTGAGCAGGCTCACCGGAGCCGTTAGGGTTAGGCGCTCCTACCTCGAAAGCTCCGCGCTGACTCACTAATGCTGTAGCCACCCTTCCCCTACGCTCTACCGGTCGGAGATGGCCGGCGTAAGCCGGGGTAGCTCCGCCGTGCCGCCATGGCCGACGGCGACCTCTCTCCGTAGCCGAAACCCTAGCGCCACCTACCTCCTTCGACGTGGAATCCCTCCAGGAGCACGTTGGTGCCCTTGGATCCGCCGGAGAAGCTCACCGTCGGCGAGCATTTGCCGGCGAAGAATTGCTCTGTTCTCGGTGTCACTGACGCGCGGGTCCCGTCTGCCAGTGACTCAACGGTCACCCCCTTCCTTTTATTCAAATCTGGATTTTGGCTTTCTTGAAAAAAAATCATATCTCCTGTTTCTGAGATCCAAAAATTGTGAAACCAATTTTGTGGTATTCCTTGAGATGGCTAGTTTTTAATAAAAATATAAAATGGGCCATGTTTTCTGGGAAAATATTTATTAAGAATTTAATCTGGTTATTCATGAGTAAATTCATATCTCTTGTTATACTATTTAGTTTGCTATGAAAAGTTTATGGTAGTCTCTGTGTGGTACTAGAATGCTTTGGTAAATATTTCATGATTTTTGGAATACTGCAGCTTTGTTATGTAATTTATGTTTGAGATTTGGCTTGTTTCCTTGAGTAAATAGAGGAGCTTGTTACATGTTTCTGAATTTATGAAATAAATACCTTGTTACATGTTAAATGCATAACTTTAATTTGGTATGTGCAATTGCTCTGAAATTTTTATGGTGATGCTTTGGTGCTATACTTGTGCTTCTGTAATTTTTGTAGATTTTTGTAGAGGATTCATGTTTCTGAATTTATGAAATAAATACCTTGTTACATGTTAAATGCATAACTTTAATTTGGTATGTGCAATTGCTCTGAAATTTTTATGGTGATGCTTTGGTGCTATACTTGTGCTTCTGTAATTTTTGTAGATTTTTCTGAGCACATTGACTAATATCTTGTAATTATGCTCCTTTCTAGAATTAATTAATAAATGCCTTGTTAAGTAAATGTTTGAGGATTATCATTTGATGTTCTGGTAACCTTGTGATATGCTAGTGCTTATAAGTCATGTGGTTGGCACTGTTTGTATTTTGGTCATGTCATTAAATAATTAATTCTAGGGTTAAGAGCTGTTCTGGACAGCAAGGGAGTAGTATAGTTTTTACTTGTTGTTAACTTGGTTTTCTGGGAAACTTATCTAAATCAAAGATGTTGTAAACTTATTGATCTAGCTGTGGTTTAAATTTGAGGTCATTTGGCCAAGTAGTTTACAAGTTATAGCTGTTCCAAGTTGGGTTCCAGAAATAGGTGCTCTCTGTTTTTCTGGAACAGAACCTGGAACTTTGTTAAAATGACCTGTTTAATGTATGAATCTTGCTGTAATGTTTGAAGATGAGTTGTAGACAATTTCATAAGCTTTCCAGAATGTCTTCACTCATGTTTGTTGGATCTGCCTAGCAGTAGTTATGATCTGTTTTCTGAGCTAATTCTGTTATATGTGCTTGCTGTTATAGGCTATCATGATAGGTTTTGGGCTAAGTTAACTTGTTGACTTGTGTGAACTTGTTATAACTGTGTTACTCCTTAAATGAGTGTCCAGTGAGTTACTTATGTTATCAAGCATCCATTCTTTTGTATCCACACCTTCTCATTCACCGAGCATGCAATAGGTGTATCGGACGTGGCAGCTTCCTTCGATCTGCAAGTGAATCCCGAAGGCCAGGAGGGCAACCCGGAGGTGGAGGTCCAGCAAGTCGGACTCGAGGAGCCCGAAGAAGAGGTTGAGTGCCCAAGCCACGAGCCAACCTCGTTCGTGAAAGGCAAGCCCCGGAGCATTCTAAGCCTCCCTTTACTTTTGAAAGTTTATTTAATATGTTATATCTATTGATGCATTAAGTATAGGAGTTGTGATGAAACCTTTGCTGCACTTTATTCCATCCTTGTCCAGATAATTTACCCTACCTTGGTTGTAGAGTTAGGATCGGGTAGCAGCTTAGCCATGCTTAATCGGTACAAGTCGGGTGATTTCCTGTCACCTGCGCGATATAGGGTTGTGTCGGATCACGATGGTCTATATGTGCTATCGTGGATGGAACCTGATTAAATTTGACTTAAGCCGGGCGGAGTTTTGCAAGGTTGTAGTAGCTCCGTCTGTGGCAGTTAAGGACCGATCGTTGTACGTCCTCTTGTCATGTTGAACGCATGCCTGACACTTAGTTGGCCGGATAACTCGTTCCGACCGCGAAGCCGAGTAGTATGACTCAGGCCGGAAGACCGGCAAGTATAAAGTGCGCACTACCGGAGGAAGTGCGGTGTGCGGGGGACCATTGGCGTAAGCCCAAAGGCAGGTGAGTTAAAATTCCTAACCTCCCTGGCAGAATGGTAGCCCTGGGAGTGCGGCGCTGATCGGAGCCACGATTCCTGAGTTGTACCAAAGGTGACCCGTTGGCTCTCCGACGGGGGATGCTTGGGTGAGTGCTAGGAATAAACCTCCAGCTGGATAGGAATTCGATTCGAATCGCCGTCTCTCCCGGTTAGTGAGAACTTGACAGAGCAGCGGCAAACGTAGCATTCACTAATGAACTTGGTTCATGATAATGATGATAGCAAGGAAGAACTTATGATGAACTTGATATGGTTATTATTGCTTGTATTAATTAAGTGAAGTGTTTAGCACAGGTGCTAATCTAGTAGTAGGCTAATGGTAAATAAATATGATGCTCTTACAATGTGTTAGTCATAATAAAGGCTTTTGGCAAAATGTTGAGCCAACCAGCTCTACTTTTATATGTTAGCCTTGCATGATCCTTGGTGTCCTTTATGTTTACTGGACGGGTAAGTCTAGCTGAGTACAATCTCGTACTCAGGGTTTATTCCCACCTGTTGCAGATGACATCTTTTATGATGGCTTCTGCAAGACCTGTCTCCACCCCGCTGGGGATGAGGACTAACCGTTGGGCACGGTTCTCTAACGACTTCGTATCTGATGCTTTTGGAAGGATGATGTAGACTCTGGCAGTAACTCGAACTTAAGAACTGAATTTGGAAAGTGTGTGTGTAATTATTTTGCTTCCACTACTTCAAACAAGTGTTGTAATAACTTAATACTCCGATGTGGTGCCGCTTCGACGGCAATGAATGACTATGTAACATTCGCTGTGTTGTGCTGAATTATTACGATCTTGGTTTGTTGCAAGTTGGTTTGAAGTCCTTCGTGATTTCAATTGACTACCGGGATTATATGGGCTCAAGTTTGGAAACTTGATTGTTTGCCGATCGTTTCTACACTTGAATTCTTATAATTTGGTCGGTTCTGTGACAGCTGGCATCGGAGCAAGTTCAGCATTATAAAAGCAGCGTTTGTGTATTTTAATACAAAAGAGTTTTTTTTAAATAAAATGTTGTAAATCAATAATTAAGTTATGCCAGTGGTCGAATCCTCCTTGCCCACATAAGGACTATAGGTGGCTATTTAAGTACTAACTTGGGGGGTTTTATTTATGCATCTCCGGCAGTACTCAGGTATGGATGTGTCATGACCGCACTATGCTACCCTGTGGTCTAACGGTGGAGGTAGCCTTCATATGTGAATTAGCCACATATGTCGCTAGATTTAAATTATGCAACGTCGCAACTACGCTCTGGTAAGTGTGAGCTGTGAGAGCATGATCGTCCAAACGGCGGTCTAGGAGAGTGTTCACGGTGGTTTTCTGGAGGGGTTACATGTCAAAACCATGGAACCACGAAAGAAACTTAATTGGGGAGCATTTAATTTCTCGGGTAGCTGTGGTGTCATTGTTTGTGCATGTTGGCCATGTCCAAGCAATGTGCACTTAGTTTACTGCTTTCTTGAGTGATATATTGGGAACTGTTGGGCTGGAATGAAGTTTTCTGTAGGTACTCTAACAACGCACGTGTAAATCGATAGTTATCGTATCGAGAGACGAATGTACGCCACCGTATATCCTTTAGAATGTTAATTTTCTAAGTTTGTGAGGCCGTACGGTTCGTGCATGCATCATGTCGCATTCATACATACATTCTGTCTACTCCTTCCCTTACAATGTCGTCCCTTTTAAATTAAATAAATGTTGCTTAAACTAATCCTCTTTTACCCATGGTATTTCTATTCCTTTTCACAGATGGACGCACCCGCTTCACCCGATCCCAGTGACACTTTCTTGCGCGAGTTTGGCACTCCTACTCTGCTCTGGAGAGTGTTACAGACTGTCGGGTATACTGAGCCACCTCAGTATTCCTGGTGGGAGTTGGAGAGCACAGGAGGGATACAGTGGTTTGCTGTGCAGGGAGTTGTCCCTCCACATGGGGACAATCCTGCATGGACAGGCTGGACTTGTAGCTCAGATGGGCAGACTCCTTGGGAGGCAGCTCAGGTTGCAGCCCAGACTATCCTGCTCGATATCTGTCAGATGTGTGGTGATGAGCTGACGGGAGGACCAGCGGCCTCCATTCCCCGTGCTGACCGAGCAGCAGCGGAGTGGAAATAGGCTGATGGTTGTGCTTTGGTTCGAGGCAGGGGAGAGAGAGCTGAGAGTTCTAGTCCTGCTATGAGTGCTATGATGGCTGTGCTCAAGCTGATCAGTCAGCGAGAGAACACCTATGCACAGGCGATGGTGGCTGTTCGTCGAGCTCAGGAGATGCAACAGAAGGCTGAAAAGCGTGCTCGCAAGTTTCGCAAGCAAGCTAGACTCCTAGAGCAAGCTCAGAAGGACCGCAATGACTGGGAAGGCATTGCGGAGTACCGTAGGCAGCAGTGGGTGAAGGCCATTAGAGAAAGAGATCATAAGCAGGATCAGATGAGTCAGTTAGCTAGAGAGAGGGAGACCATACAGGAGCGCTTGGTGCAGATCACTCGTGAGAGGGACACTGCACTCCGCGTGTCGGAGAACAGACGCCGGGCATGGGAGATGCACCGGGTTCAGTCGCTTGAGCGGGAGAACTATCTACAGGATCAGATTCAGGCTGGTCTTGTGGAGATTCACCGTCTCAACAACTTGCTACACCCTATTCCTCGCCCTATACCCGTGTATCCAGAGGTGGGACCTCAGGAGATTGTGGCTGATGATGATGGTATGGAGGTCGATGGACCAGCAGCGGCTGCACCACCTTTGCACGAGGACGTGGAGGACGAGGAGCTTGAGCCGATTAGCGATGAGGATGGAGAGGCGATCTTCGACGCTGACTCGGACGACGAGCCTGGAGTGTAGGGAGTAGTGGGTAGTGTTATGTGAGAATCTTTTGTAGTATGCCAGTCAGCCGTGGTGATTTTGTAACCATGTTGTAATCCGGAACTTTGACCTTGACTCTTGGCATGTACTGTAATGGTGTGATAACTTTGTGGCCCCAATGTGTAATCTTGACACGTTCGTTATGTTATGACGATGTTTTCCGTTGTGGTGCATATTGCGGATATCTCTATCATGTGTCGGATTGGTGATGTTGTTTTGTGGAATTGAATTATTGTGCCTTTCTGTAAAGCTATTCTCTCGAATACTTTCAGGCATACATATAAGTTCTTCTGCGGCAAATCTTGTCATCGTCAATGCTCACTGACTATGTCTTTACAGATGTCTCGTGGCACCCAAGGAGCGAAACAGCGTGCAAACATGAATCCACCCCCTCCTCCTCCACCACCAAATCCGGCTGAGTTAATGCAAATGATGGTGGATAATCAGAGGATGCTCACTGAGACCATCAATCGGATGGCAAATCAGGGTGGTCGTAATGTGCAAGTTGGGCCAGCACCTAACCAGTATAGCAGCTTCAAGGATTTTCTGGATACTAAGCCCCCACCTTTTAGAGAGGCGGAAGAACCCCTTCAGGCTGAGGAATGGCTGAACACCGTGGAACAAAAGTTCCGCTTGCTTCGGCTAACCGAAGGATTGAAGGCGGAGTACGCAGCCCATCAACTGCAAGGCCCAGCAGGCATCTGGTGGAATCAGTATCGTGAAGCTCTTCCTGCTGACACGGTGCTTGATTGGAATCTTTTCCGAGATGCTTTTAAAGGGCATTTCATTCCTCCTGGTATCATGGAAATGAAGCATACCGAGTTTATGCAGTTGACTCAAGGCAACAAAACTATGAAAGAGTATTTGCATGCTTTCAATCATTTGTCTAGATATGCTCCTGAGTTTGTGAATACTGAGGCGTAGAAGATTGCTAATTTCAAGCGGGGTTTGAGCCCCAAGTTGCTGAAGACTATGGGCCGCACTAAGTGTGCAACTTTCAATGAGTTTGTTAGTGATGCTCTCACTCAAGAGAACTATAACACTGTGTACACTGCAACCAAGACTCGCAAGAGAGCTTTTGAGGCCGGGGCAGGGTCATCTTAGTCCAAGGCTCCAGTGGCAGCTAAGCCACCGTTCCGTGCTCCAACGCCTAACCAGCGGTACCGCCCTCCAGTGAAGAAGAATCAGGCGAAGTTGGGTTTCCGCAAGGGGTACTCTATTGCTCTTTCTAGGGGCAACACGGGTCCCAATTATGCCAAGACTCTGTAACACCCCAGGTGTTTGTCTTGCATTTTGGCACTCACATTTCATGAGCATAAGCATCAATTGTTCATATATGATAGTATGAAACATACTTTGATGTTGCGACAAGTGAATGCTTGATGATCATGCATAATAAAGCTTGTGGTTGTTGATGGTGCTTCTTTCATGTGTATCATCTCCATCTCTACCTAGGTTGATCACACAAAAAGTTTCGTGAAGTTTGGATTCAAAAGGTCAAATGAAAGGAGAAGTTACATGATTGTTGGAATGACCTTATTAAGTGAATGGAACCTTGGGTTACTAACCTAATCTTGCAACCCTGACCAAATGACTCTAGATGAACTCTACAACAAAGGTCATGAAGGGTTCATGTTGAGCTTGTGCCAAGAAAATGCTTTATTTGCTCTAAAATCCTAGTTTGAGCTTTATCAAGTTGCTGCTTTGACCAAAGTGAAAGTTTGACTTTGGTACCAGTTATGAGGTTGGACATTAAATAAAAGTTGTAGTTTTGCTTCTGTAGAACAAACATTATTCAAAGGTCAAGAGCTAGTTTGGTACCTATCCTAGTCAAATTAAGCTCACAAGATTCAATGCAGTGCTGTTTTGGAACCCCAGAAATTTTGGCTAAGTCCTCAAGGTGTTCAGTTTTGGGTATCCATGTTGGGAGCTTTGTATCTTCCAGCCCAATCTGAATCAGTACAAGGTCCTTTAGTAAAAGTTGTAGTATAGTTTGTATACTACAAACTTTGTTAAAGTTCCCAAGTCTGAATCATCATCTAAGCATGCCAAATAATGGTCACAAGTTTGAATCTGTTATAGTTTCCAGCAGTTAGAATTTCTAAGTCTGGAATTTCAGTTCGTCATGTTGGCATCCCGCGTTCTCCTAATTCTTATGTACAACTTGTTTGGGTACCAAAATAAAAGTTGGAGTATATGTTGTGGGCAAGAGCATACCAAAAGATGACACCAGTTGGACTTCGTTTTGGTCATCAATTTTGAGTTTTGCTAATCTTTATCAATTCATTGACACTCAAGGATTGACATCTTGTTATCTCTTAATCTGTTATTCTAATGGCTTTGCACTCTTAATCAAAGTTGGAGAGCAGGCCGAGCTTGGCAAACTTCGTTTTTGGCCCATGTCCAAATTCGGCCCAGAAATAGTCCAAATTCGCGTCCCACTCTGTGTACTCCGACGCGCGCCACGTGTTCGGTGAAATGTCGCCGTGGCGACCATGCGGAGCAGCAGCGCATCACCCTTCCTGCCGTGTGTCCAGGCGCCCTCGCCCCTCCAAATGTGGACGCCGAGGTCCACTCGCCCCTCTGCTCGCTCCCAGACGCTCTCTCGGCCTTCTCCCGCGCCTTAACGCCGGCGAACGGCCGCACCCCGCCATGGCCGTCACGGAGCTCCGAGCGCCGCTGTCGTTCTTGCTGCTGCGCTCTCTCTCCATCTCGACCAAGCGCGTCATCGTCATCTCCAGCTCGGGCCGCCCCACCTGCGCCCCTTTCCTAGCCGCTGCGGCCGGCAGGAATGCCCACCGTCGGAGGTGTCTTGGGCATGGCCGCCGGCGCACGTGGTCGGATCTCCTCGAGCCATCTCAGGCAGAGCCACGGTGACCGGTAGATGCGCCTGGTGATGGGGGTGCTTCCCCACCACTCCATCGCCACCGACGAGGCTGCGACTGGCCGGAACAGGGAGCTCCGGCGAGCTCCTCTGTTTTCCTCGCGACCAAGGACCTCGGGGACAAATTCGACAAATTCCAGGGGGTGATCTGCAGAACTCATGACTCAGATGAATAGTGCTTCGAGGACCTATTTGTTTTGGAGAAATGCTGGAACTTTGAAAATCTATATAAAATCATAGAAAAATCGTAAAATAGCAAATGTAGACTTTTTGGAATCCTTATGAAATTCTCTATGCAGTAGGTCTATAATATGCCATGTTTTAGGTTAAAGTTTTAGCAGTGGAAAATGATTTATGCAGCTAGGTTTTTAATACTAGTTGAGTTTGTCTATTTTTATAACTGCTGCTGTAGAGCTCCAAATGAAGTGAAATTTTTGTGGCCTGCTATCCTTGTGATTCTTGATGCATGGTAAAAGTTTCATGATGTTTGGTTGCAGTATGGTTGAGTTATTGATTTAACTTGCATAGGGCTTGATAAATGGTTTATAATTGTAAATTAAAATATAAAAATGGAAAATGTTGTTCCACTACCATTCTGTGATATTGTTGTATCATGTTGATATATATTATGGTCATGTGTTTGAAGAAAATGTGAGTTTTAGATTTATCTTTCTCTCACATGGTTAATTGCAATAGCAATTTGTCTTTTTCATAGAGACTGCTATGTTTGTTAAAATACAATGAAATTTGTATAAAAGTCTATTTATAGTATGTAGAGGCTACTGTAATTTTGGTGGTATTTACTGTGTACTTTTTGTATATGTTCTTTAATTCACCTTATTATACAAATAATTTAAGAAATGCATTAAATAAATTTATTTGGTTGTGACCACTATGTTTTCTGGTGTTCTTTAACTATGTGTAAACTGTTGGTAACAATGGTTTTGCTCAAATGCATGTTTGAAACATAAGTTAATAATTAATTTTCTGGGATTACAATATGTAAATGGTGTTTTCTGGGAATCTTGTTTATAGAAAAGTTGTAGATAGTTCACCTATCTAGCTGCTGTTAAAATTTGGTAGTATTTGGCCTTGTGGTTTGTGAGTTATGTCTGTTCAAAGTTGGATTCCAGAAATGGCTGCTCTCTGTTTGTCAGGGATAGATTCTGGAACTTTATAATTTCGACCAGCTTAAGTTGAGAATCATGTTTTGATGTCTAAAGATGAAATATAGATAATTTATTAAGCTTTCCAGAATGTCTTCTTGCATGTCTTTTGGAGTTGTGTAACTCCAGTTATGCTTGCTTGAAGTGCCTATCAGTTTTCTGTCTTTATTTGTACCCTGCTGTTTGGGGACAACATGAGCACTTTTAATTGTGCAACTAATTCCATAGTATAAATTATGTTTGCTGTGAAACTTGTCCATACAAAAGTTGTAGATAACTCTTTCATCTAGCTTTTGTTAGAGTTTCATATCATTTGGACAAATGGTTTGTGAGTTATAAGGGTATTAAGTTTATCTGTCAAAATGCTTGTTCTCTGGAATTCCTGGACCAGATTCTGTAAATATGCATGTTTGACTTAGTTAACTTACTAATCATGCTAAGATGATTAAATATGAATTGTATACAATTTTATAAGATTTCCATAATGTCTTGTTGCATGAATTTTGGATCTGTAGAACTCTGGTTATGATTTATTTACTCAACTGTTGCGTGTATGTCCAGAATTGCTAAGATTGCATCAATGCTTGATTAACTTACATTGTGTGTGGTTTTAAGTGACTCATGTCTTGGTAGTGTTAATTAGTGTTATGTGATCCTATGAACATGTGTTCATGCACTTGCATCTTGCATGTCATCTAGGTACGCTAGATGAACCACGTGAAGGACGTGATGGTGGATCATCCCGAAGATGGAATGATTAAGCAAGTGTTATGATCTTAGATGTCACCAAGACGGAGCAAGCTAACTAATCTGACTCGGTGTCACATTCCAGGCAAGCCCCGGAGCATTATAAGCCTCCTACTTTTTGAAAGTGAATGAGTATATATATATTATATATGTATTGTTGCATTAAGTATAGGAGTTGGATGAAACCCTTGCTGCATATATATACCCTTCCTTGTCCAGTATATATATAATCTGAATCCTAATTAGTCAGGATCACGTCTATGCTTAGCCACGCTTAGCTCGGTAGAAGCCAGGTGATTTCCTGTCACCTGCAGGATATAGGTGGATTCCATATCACGGTTGGCTATATTTGCTATCGTGGAAAAGAACCATGTGTTAATAATATGAAAGGAGACCGGGCAGGAGGATGATAGTGAAGCAACAAGGCATGGAGGTCTTGGGTGTGGATCTATCCCCGTCTGTGTCGATTAAGGACCGACCGTTGTACGTCCTCTTGTCATGTTGAACGCATGCCTAACACTTAGTTGGCCGGATAACTCGTTCCGACCGCGAAGCCTAGTAATATGACTCAGGCCGGAAGACCGGCAAGTATAAAGTGCGCACTATCGGAGGAAGTGCGGTGTGCGGGGGACCATTGGCGTAAGCCCAAAGGCAGGTGAGTTAAAATTCCTGACCTCCCTGGCAGAGTGGTAGCCCTGGGAGTGCGGCGCTGATCGGAGCCGCGATTCCTGAGTTGTACCAAAGGTGACCCGATGGCTCTCCGACGGGGGATGCTTGGGTGAGTGCTAGGAATACCCCTCCAGCTGGATAGGAATCGATTCGAATCGCCGTCTCTCCCGGATAGTGAGAACTTGACAGAGCAGCGGCAAACGTAGCATTCACTAAATAACTTAATGGTTCTATGATGATGACGATGATCACGGCCTTGATGAACCTGATATGGTTATTATTGATTGATATTAATCAAGTGATTGCTTAGTACAGGTGCTAATCTAGTTAATAGGTTAATGAGAATTAAATGGATGCTAAATAAGAAAGTTTTAACTATTTATACTTAAGCTTTTTATGCAAAATGTCGTCCAGCAAACTCCACTTATATATCAGCCCTGCATACTCCTTGGTGTCATTTATTTCTGGTTTATGACGGGTAAGTCTAGCTGAGTACATTCTCGTACTCAGGGTTTATTCCCACTTGTTGCAGGTTGTGATGTATCATAGCTACTGCAAGATTTGGATGACTCCTGCTATAGGGAAGGAGTAAGATCATGGGCATGATCCTTCCTACTTACCTCATCTATGATGCTTTTGTTGGAATGGACCACGGTACTGGCATGTATTTGAAATAAAAGTGATATTGGTTTCAAATTACTTTGCTTCCGCTATTTGTAAATTTGAGTTGTAATAACCTTATCAAACTCCGATATACTTGAACTACTTGTGAAATGCATGTAACGTGTGACTTGTTATGTTGAATCACTACGATCTTGGCTTGTATGTTGGTTGGTTTGAAATCCCTCGTGATTTTGATGGACTACCGGAATTATATGGGCTCAAGTATGATAAATTGATCACTTCGGCGATTGTTTTTGTACTTGTGCTCTTATAATTTGGACGGTTCCGTGACAGCTGGCATCGGAGCAAGGTTCAACAGTAAACATGTCGCATGTGTATTTGAAACAAAGCTTTTCTTTATAAAAATCAGTTTTGACAACTTATAGCTATATATAGTTGTGTTCAAATCTGAACTTTTAATCTAAGTATGCCAGTGGTCATTCCTCTATGCCCAACTAAGGACCTTTAGGTGGCTTAATTAAGTACTAACTATGGGGGGATTTACTTACTGCAATTTTTTATTTCGTCGTCCATACGGCGTGCTATTGTATGGATGCCATTCACTTGAGTGGTAATGTATGGATCAATTTACATCTACGCCCAGGCCAAGGTATGTATGTATGATGACCGCACTATGCTACCCTGTGGTCAAATGGTAGAGGTAGCCCTCATATATGAATTAGCCATATATGTTGATAGATTCAAATTTTGCAACGTCGCACCTACGCTCAAGTAAGTGTGAGTTGTGAGAGCATGATCGTCCAACCGTCGGTCTAGGGGAGAGCTAGTTTTGGTTACTGGAATATTTACATGTTACACACATGTATATATGAAGGTACTTCATTGTGGGTTAGTGGTACGGCCGTATATACATGTCTTTATGTATGTATAGGCGTATCTCATTTCGGGTAGTTTGATGCTGAAATATATATATTGGGATATATATATATATATGGAAACATCTAGCTTTCAACCTATAGTCCAGTATTTCATTTCATGCACTTATATCATTGTTGGGTTGGGCTGAAATGAAATTTTCTGCAGGTACACTAACCACGAATGCGTAGATTGTTTGTAGCTAACGACTAGCTATATGTCGAGAGTGTGCGTATTATGCCACCGATATAGAACGTGATTACCACCTTAGGCTGGTAATTTTGTGAGGACGAATAGGACGAAGCATGCATCATCATGATTGATTGCCCTATGCATAACTTTGCTCTTGTCACCCTTGTTCTAACAATAAGTAACTTGTGAATTAATATGATGTCTCTTTGCTTGTGTAAAGTTAGATAAAATGGCTTGTTGTATGTTGCTTGAGTAGCTATGCTTGATGTTAGGTTCTTTCTTTCTAGTTACCTACACAATAGTTCTTTTTATGTGTGGTTGCCTTGCTTTCTAGGTGTGGTTGCAGCACAAGTTGTCTAACCTCTTGTCCTCGGTGAGTCCATGAATTGTCATCAAGCCTTATCATTGTGCTTATCTCATAAGTTGCCTCCAGTACACCTTCTTGCTTAGAACACATGAGCTTATGCGTGTGTACCTAACCAAACCTCGTTGGGTTCTCTTGAATATCAACTTTTGCCCATGATATGTCCTGGTACGAGCTTTGCCCAAATTCTTTTGGACCCTTTGCTACCTTAAAAAAAGAAAAGATCATCTTGTTCCTAAAGACCTGATCATATCTACCTACTTTGGAGTACAATATCGTATCATGATCCTTGTCCTAAGAACTAGATGTTGCGTTGCATAATGGTTATCTGTCAAATCAAGAATCCCATATCATGATGCCAATCATTCTTAATCATGCAACTTACTGGATTGGTTATGCATCAATGTCATAATTCCCTAAATCCTTGAACCACATGCACACGTGCATGTAGAAGGAGGTATGCTCACAGTTAGTGGGGTACACCATATTCATGTTCTAACCTAACTGCAATCATCTTAGTAAGTATCTTTCTAAAGATCATTCTTCAGCTCCTGTGTTTGCTACCCATTTAACTGGGTTACCCTTTGATCTATCTCAATGGCTTGCTTATGTTTTGGTCAATCTGTGCCATCCGTCAACATGATGCACATGTTTGAGATGGCTGGCCTTTTTGGACATAAGTGAGATTTATCTTCTTGACTAAAGAAGAGTATGCACCTACTCAGTAAAGGATAACAACACATTACCATCATGTTCTGTTTACTATCTACCACCTTTGCTTATAGTAATGGTTGTTGGAGATAATTTCATTGATGTTCTCACATGCTTGCTTATGTCTCGGGTGTCTTCCTTCTATGTGCGAAAACCTTACCCCAAGAATCCTCTCAGACCACTTGGTTCCTTGTCCTATAGTGGATCTAGTGTAATGCTTATCTGTTGTTGCATGAGCCTCATAATCTTTTCATGACATATCATGTTGCTGCTGTGTCGATGAAGCCCTAATCTATGTATCAGCTTGGTCTTTTGAATCTTGTTTATTTAACCTCCAATTCTCCCTAATCTTAAATGTTATCAGACATGATCTCATGTTAATCATTTATCTGGTAACTATCTTGGTTAACACTGTGATTTTGTGGAAATTAAAGCAAGATCCATGATCAGCTGTCTTCGACAAGTAATCTATGTTCTCTTGTGTTGTGTTTTGGATCTTCAGGTCACTTCCATGTTGACTCCAAACCTTGCGACTACCTTTGCTTTGCTATCCCTCCTTTGCACAATGCTTGTTCATACAACTATCTTTTGTGCCACATGAAATTTTTCATTGAGTGTATGATCAATAATGGTCTCATGAGTAGTAGCTAACGGTGCCACGACGAAACCGAGAGCCTCTTGTGGGCGGCCGACACAAGGATGTGCTGCTCGGCACGCGCTGGTATCGAGGTTTCTAGTCAAGATCCATTATGGAATTATACCAATGAAATGTTTCCTTGTGACCTTTTCCTTGATAATCTCTCCATATCATATCAAAAGATCCCTATGTTCAACCAGATGTCATAGGACATTCTTTTGAAGTCAACTAGAGGTTAACCTTTGAAGAACAAGTGACTGACATAAAAATTAACAGACCTCAAGAGATGATAGACAAGTGACAGTATTTCACTATCCTTGCAATGATAATGATCATTTAATGAACAACATAGGTCATCCTCATCGAACCAAAAGGACACCCAGCACTTAATGTTGGACAAGTTATCTGTTAAACAAGCATCGATCATCACCATTGTGCTTATGACCTAGTTTTCCTAAGTCTTGATCTTTATGTGCATCACGGTCATACAGCTAAAGTCAACCATCTTTGGCATAAATCCTTATCTCCTAGCTTTGGAGGTTACCAATTGTTGAGCATCAGCCGTAATTGTTGTGGTTAAGTGTGAAGCTTTGGAAAATATTGGGCTGAGAGGCAATTGTATGGTTGCTAGTAGCAAGGCTAATCTCAAGGAAAGTAATGATGGAGTGACAGCCACGAGAGATATGTTTTATCAATTAGTGAATTAAACATGGAGTTGAGAGATGTCTTGTCAGTCCAGAACACTGCCATTGCAGCACCGAACAAGTTTAGTATGTACACGTTCTGCTTATGCAAATGTTGCCTATTTGAGCTGAATTTTGGTCAGAGGTTAGAAGACTCATGGATCAGAATTTTTATCAAGTTTCATGCGGAATTGAGTGGTAATTGGTTGAATACTTGCAACTGTTGGAGACCTCTGGGTCACACAATCATCCTTCTTCAGTAGTGGTTATCCAATTCCTACATGCCTTGGGTACCTTCTATGTGTTACCTAAGAAGTTGCACCTAATTCCACGCAAATAACTTTTGTTGTTTGCATACGAGGATCCCCTTGAAGTAAATGATCATGGAAGGTGTTGAACCCACAAAGTCAGCTATCACATTTATCGTTCTCTTAACCAGGTTAGTAAGTACAATTTTGTCATCAGAGAAAGAGAACTGCATGCTTGGAAAGTTATACTCCAACCATTTTTGGTAGAAGACTACTTTTCAAACGTTGTGAATGAGCCTGGAACCACTATAATGAGAAACCCTTAGAAGCTTGTGACTTCGTGCAAGGTTCTTATGGCTTGTATTAGTTTCACTAAAGATACTGATGATACAGGTATCTCCTTATGCTCTGAACCACCCTTCATACTTTGAAAACAAAGTGCACAGGACAAGTGCTTTCTTGGATTCCTCCCAAAGTAACAATGCTTCATCTTCAGACCAAAGATTACTATGAAAAGTAAGTATCAGAAAACTTTTGGTACAACTTAGCTTCTCTGATGTTCGAATACTATCTTTGAGGCTGGGAAATGCATAACATTGTTTCTCTTCCCTTGAAAGTCTTTCTCACCGAATCTCGGGACGAGATTCTTTTTAAGGAGGGAGGGCTGTAACACCCCAGGTGTTTGTCTTGCATTTTGGCACTCACATTTCATGAGCATAAGCATCAATTGTTCATATATGATAGTATGAAACATACTTTGATGTTGCGACAAGTGAATGCTTGATGATCATGCATCATAAAGCTTGTGGTTGTTGATGGTGCTTCTTTCATGTGTATCATCTCCATCTCTACCTAGGTTGATCACACAAAAAGTTTCGTGAAGTTTGGATTCAAAAGGTCAAATGAAAGGAGAAGTTACATGATTGTTGGAATGACCTTATTAAGTGAATGGAACCTTGGGTTACTAACCTAATCTTGCAACCCTGACCAAATGACTCTAGATGAACTCTACAACAAAGGTCATGAAGGGTTCATGTTGAGCTTGTGCCAAGAAAATGCTTTATTTGCTCTAAAATCCTAGTTTGAGCTTTATCAAGTTGCTGCTTTGACCAAGTGAAAGTTTGACTTTGGTACCAGTTATGAGGTTGGACATTAAATAAAAGTTGTAGTTTTGCTTCTGTAGAACAAACATTATTCAAAGGTCAAGAGCTAGTTTGGTACCTATCCTAGTCAAATTAAGCTCACAAGATTCAATGCAGTGCTGTTTTGGAACCCCAGAAATTTTGGCTAAGTCCTCAAGGTGTTCAGTTTTGGGTATCCATGTTGGGAGCTTTGTATCTTCCAGCCCAATCTGAATCAGTACAAGGTCCTTTAGTAAAAGTTGTAGTATAGTTTGTATACTACAAACTTTGTTAAAGTTCCCAAGTCTGAATCATCATCTAAGCATGCCAAATAATGGTCACAAGTTTGAATCTGTTATAGTTTCCAGCAGTTAGAATTTCTAAGTCTGGAATTTCAGTTCGTCATGTTGGCATCCCGCGTTCTCCTAATTCTTATGTACAACTTGTTTGGGTACCAAAATAAAAGTTGGAGCATATGTTGTGGGCAAGAGCATACCAAAAGATGACACCAGTTGGACTTCGTTTTGGTCATCAATTTTGAGTTTTGCTAATCTTTATCAATTCATTGACACTCAAGGATTGACATCTTGTTATCTCTTAATCTGTTATTCTAATGGCTTTGCACTCTTAATCAAAGTTGGAGAGCAGGCCGAGCTTGGAAAACTTCGTTTTTGGCCCATGTCCAAATTCGGCCCAGAAATGGTCCAAATTCGCGTCCCACTCTGTGTACTCCGACGCGCGCCACGTGTTCGGTGAAATGTCGCCGTGGCGACCATGCGGAGCAGCAGCGCATCACCCTTCCTGCCGTGTGTCCAGGCGCCCTCGCCCCTCCAAATGTGGACGCCGAGGTCCACTCGCCCCTCTGCTCGCTCCCAGACGCTCTCTCGGCCTTCTCCCGCGCCTTAACGCCGGCGAACGGCCGCACCCCGCCATGGCCGTCACGGAGCTCCGAGCGCCGCTGCCGTTCTTGCTGCTGCGCTCTCTCTCCATCTCGACCAAGCGCGTCATCGTCATCTCCAGCTCGGGCCGCCCCACCTGCGCCCCTTTCCTAGCCGCTGCGGCCGGCAGGAATGCCCACCGTCGGAGGTGTCTTGGGCATGGCCGCCGGCGCACGTGGTCGGATCTCCTCGAGCCATCTCAGGCAGAGCCACGGTGACCGGTAGATGCGCCTGGTGATGGGGGTGCTTCCCCACCACTCCATCGCCACCGACGAGGCTGCGACTGGCCGGAACAGGGAGCTCCGGCGAGCTCCTCTGTTTTCCTCGCGACCAAGGACCTCGGGGACAAATTCGACAAATTCCAGGGGGTGATCTGCAGAACTCATGACTCAGATGAATAGTGCTTCGAGGACCTATTTGTTTTGGAGAAATGCTGGAACTTTGAAAATCTATATAAAATCATAGAAAAATCGTAAAATAGCAAATGTAGACTTTTTGGAATCCTTATGAAATTCTCTATGCAGTAGATCTATAATATGCCATGTTTTAGGTTAAAGTTTTAGCAGTGGAAAATGATTTATGCAGCTAGGTTTTTAATACTAGTTGAGTTTGTCTATTTTTATAACTGCTGCTGTAGAGCTCCAAATGAAGTGAAATTTTTGTGGCCTGCTATCCTTGTGATTCTTGATGCATGGTAAAAGTTTCATGATGTTTGGTTGCAGTATGGTTGAGTTATTGATTTAACTTGCATAGGGCTTGATAAATGGTTTATAATTGTAAATTAAAATATAAAAATGGAAAATGTTGTTCCACTACCATTCTGTGATATTGTTGTATCATGTTGATATATATTATGGTCATGTGTTTGAAGAAAATGTGAGTTTTAGATTTATCTTTCTCTCACATGGTTAATTGCAATAGCAATTTGTCTTTTTCATAGAGACTGCTATGTTTGTTAAAATACAATGAAATTTGTATAAAAGTCTATTTATAGTATGTAGAGGCTACTGTAATTTTGGTGGTATTTACTGTGTACTTTTTGTATATGTTCTTTAATTCACCTTATTATACAAATAAATTAAGAAATGCATTAAATAAATTTATTTGGTTGTGACCACTATGTTTTCTGGTGTTCTTTAACTATGTGTAAACTGTTGGTAACAATGGTTTTGCTCAAATGCATGTTTGAAACATAAGTTAATAATTAATTTTCTGGGATTACAATATGTAAATGGTGTTTTCTGGGAATCTTGTTTATAGAAAAGTTGTAGATAGTTCACCTATCTAGCTGCTGTTAAAATTTGGTAGTATTTGGCCTTGTGGTTTGTGAGTTATGTCTGTTCAAAGTTGGATTCCAGAAATGGCTGCTCTCTGTTTGTCAGGGACAGATTCTGGAACTTTATAATTTCGACCAGCTTAAGTTGAGAATCATGTTTTGATGTCTAAAGATGAAATATAGATAATTTATTAAGCTTTCCAGAATGTCTTCTTGCATGTCTTTTGGAGTTGTGTAACTCCAGTTATGCTTGCTTGAAGTGCCTATCAGTTTTCTGTCTTTATTTGTACCCTGCTGTTTGGGGACAACATGAGCACTTTTAATTGTGCAACTAATTCCATAGTATAAATTATGTTTGCTGTGAAACTTGTCTATACAAAAGTTGTAGATAACTCTTTCATCTAGCTTTTGTTAGAGTTTCATATCATTTGGACAAATGGTTTGTGAGTTATAAGGGTATTAAGTTTATCTGTCAAAATGCTTGTTCTCTGGAATTCCTGGACCAGATTCTGTAAATATGCATGTTTGACTTAGTTAACTTACTAATCATGCTAAGATCTTTAAATATGAATTGTATACAATTTTATAAGATTTCCATAATGTCTTGTTGCATGAATTTTGGATCTGTAGAACTCTGGTTATGATTTATTTACTCAACTGTTGCGTGTATGTCCAGAATTGCTAGGATTGCATCAATGCTTGATTAACTTACATTGTGTGTGGTTTTAAGTGACTCATGTCTTGGTGGTGTTAATTAGTGTTATGTGATCCTATGAACATGTGTTCATGCACTTGCATCTTGCATGTCATCTAGGTACGCTAGATGAACCACGTGAAGGACGTGATGGTGGATCATCCCGAAGATGGAATGATTAAGCAAGTGTTATGATCTTAGATGTCACCAAGACGGAGCAAGCTAACTAATCTGACTCGGTGTCACATTCCAGGCAAGCCCCAGAGCATTATAAGCCTCCTACTTTTTGAAAGTGAATGAGTATATATATATTATATATGTATTGTTGCATTAAGTATAGGAGTTGGATGAAACCCTTGCTGCATATATATACCCTTCCTTGTCCAGTATATATATAATCTGAATCCTAATTAGTCAGGATCACGTCTATGCTTAGCCATGCTTAGCTCGGTAGAAGCCAGGTGATTTCCTGTCACCTGCAGGATATAGGTGGATTCCATATCACGGTTGGCTATATTTGCTATCGTGGAAAAGAACCATGTGTTAATAATATGAAAGGAGACCGGGCAGGAGGATGATAGTGAAGCAACAAGGCATGGAGGTCTTGGATGTGGATCTATCCCCGTCTGTGTCGATTAAGGACCGACCGTTGTACATCCTCGTGTCATGTTGAACGCATGCCTAACACTTAGTTGGCCGGATAACTCGTTCCGACCGCGAAGCCTAGTAATATGACTCAGGCCGGAAGACCGGCAAGTATAAAGTGCGCACTACCGGAGGAAGTGCGGTGTGCGGGGGACCATTGGCGTAAGCCCAAAGGCAGGTGAGTTAAAATTCCTGACCTCCCTGGCAGAGTGGTAGCCCTGGGAGTGCGGCGCTGATCGGAGCCGCGATTCCTGAGTTGTACCAAAGGTGACCCGATGGCTCTCCGACGGGGGATGCTTGGGTGAGTGCTAGGAATACCCCTCCAGGTGGATAGGAATCGATTAGAATCGCCGTCTCTCCCGGATAGTGAGAACTTGACAGAGCAGCGGCAAACGTAGCATTCACTAAATAACTTAATGGTTCTATGATGATGACGATGATCACGGCCTTGATGAACCTGATATGGTTATTATTGATTGATATTAATCAAGTGATTGCTTAGTACAGGTGCTAATCTAGTTAATAGGTTAATGAGAATTAAATGGATGCTAAATAAGAAAGTTTTAACTATTTATACTTAAGCTTTTTATGCAAAATGTCGTCCAGCAAACTCCACTTATATATCAGCCCTGCATACTCCTTGGTGTCATTTATTTCTGGTTTATGACGGGTAAGTCTAGCTGAGTACATTCTCGTACTCAGGGTTTATTCCCACTTGTTGCAGGTTGTGATGTATCATAGCTACTGCAAGATTTGGATGACTCCTGCTATAGGGAAGGAGTAAGATCATGGGCATGATCCTTCCTACTTACCTCATCTATGATGCTTTTGTTGGAATGGACCACGGTACTGGCATGTATTTGAAATAAAAGTGATATTGGTTTCAAATTACTTTGCTTCCGCTATTTGTAAACTTGGGTTGTAATAACCTTATCAAACTCCGATATACTTGAACTACTTGTGAAATGCATGTAACGTGTGACTTGTTATGTTGAATCACTACGATCTTGGCTTGTATGTTGGTTGGTTTGAAATCCCTCGTGATTTTGATGGACTACCGGAATTATATGGGCTCAAGTATGATAAATTGATCACTTCGGCGATTGTTTTTGTACTTGTGCTCTTATAATTTGGACGGTTCCGTGACAGACTCCACCTGCCAACCCTCCGTGCTGGAACTACAATCAGACCGGGCATTGGCAGAGCAACTGTCCTTACCCGCCAAAGAAGAGCAACCAGGGGAACGTCCGCCAGGGGCGTGTTCACTACACAACCGTGGAGGCAATCCCTGCTGGTGAGGTAGTCACGGCTGGTAAGTTTCTGGTTAACCAACGAGATGCACTTGTGCTTTTTGATTCTGGAGCATCACGTTCTTTTGTGAGTTCTGAATTTGTGTCTAAGCATAATATCAAGGCAATTACACTTGATAATGGCAGTTATTGTATTAGTGCTGCGGGAAATGATATTTCCACCAATCAAGTGGTTTTGGGGGAAACTCTGGAAATAGGAGGCCGTCAGTTTCTTGCTGATTTGGTTGTTCTACCTGGTGTGGGCATAGATGTAATACTGGGGATGAAATGGATGAGTGGCAACGGAGTTCTTATAGACACCACCACTCGTGTAGTTGTTGACACTTCTTAACGCAACCACCGGATATCGGCGACGGCGCCAGAAGTGCCCTGGTAGGGTAACTCTATTTACTATTGGATAATTCCGCAAGCGCACAGAATGTACCGCTGTAGCACTTCACCAAGGAGTATTCCAAGGTATCGTAATTTATATTTTCCCAAGGGAAAGCGGCTAAGTGTGTTTAACAAAAAGGGGAATGAGATTCCTTGAGTTGTCTAGTATCAACTAGTGAATAAGGGTGGTAAATAACGAATAGGAAGGGTAGTGGTGAATCCAAGGTCCTATGCTAAAGGTAAATGGTAGAGTTAGCTAGGTGGGAGGACAACGAGTGAGTAAAGGACTCCTATGTATCTAACTTGACTTCTGTGACTTACTTTAATAGATAATTGCCTTAACTACGCTAGAGCCTTACTAACTGTGTGCGAGGGATAGCCGAGCTGGTAAGACGCTTAGAAGGTTTTTCACCTAACCCCTTACCGAAAGCGACTATTGGGCTTATGGACGCCTTACCTTTTAAGAACTAGCCTGTACGTGAGGAGAACCTAATGCCGCCCACGATCTGTCACCTACTAGGGAGTGCGCTCCTACTTTCCGTTCAAGCCAGCGGTAATCAAAGGTAATCTTAAGTATGAGCACCACGCTCACACTTAATCCTACAACTCTAACTAGTTGCAGCTAGCTAGAGCTCCTATACAAGATAGGACGATGATGCACACACAGGAGTGGTTACAGGTCACTAACTTCACTAAGACAACTATATTACTAAAGTAAATGCACAACAAGACTAAAAGACTTGCACTAAGTAAGAACTCAGTAAAGTAAAGTAAGAATAATATATTAATAAAAGGAAAGTCTTACAAAAGTAGAAAGGTACAAGAGCTATACCAGACTCTCCAGAAGACGACTCCGGAGACCCCGAGCTTCGCTCGACTCGACTCTAACTCCCACTCTAGACTAACTACTACTCTACTTGTATGCTTGGAACTTGTAATGCACTTGGCCTTGGAATTGCACACTTGAAATGAAGGGTGGAGGCTGCCTTTTATAGAGGGAGATGGAGTAGGGGTTACTCCATCGCCACGTCATCGATCCGCGTGACATCTTCTCTCCACCCTTGGATCAAACCGACCTCACAACCGCCATTTGATCAACGGCAGGGGCAAATCAACATGTGGGACATGTGGGGAAGGTCGGTGGGAGGCCACCGACCCTAGAACCGCCTTTGATGTGGGGTCGGGCGACCCCACTTCTGGGCCTCTGGGCCCACCAGCAGTGTCCACAGGGGTCCCTTATGTCGGTGGACTAGGTGGCACACCTGGGTCCCACCAAAGAGGGGTCGGGCGACCCCCTCCCTGTGGGCCCAGGGTGTCACCTGTTGTCCCCTCGATCTCCTCTTGATGATTCTGATGTTGGCTTTCTCAAATAATGTCTTGAATTTGTTGTTCCTGCATAAACAAGCTAAGAGTACAAGTGGAACTAGTTATGGATAAAATATGTTCATGTCATTTCCCCTTGCAACCGAGGCATGTTGACGGTGTTTTGTATGTGGATTTCTATGGTATATCCACCGTCAACAAGATCCCCCAAGCTTAACCTTTGCTCGTCCCGAGCAAACAATCAAACTTAGCCTCGGTGGATCAGGTATTGTTACTATGTTCACATTTCAAGAGTACCATGTGTACAACAAAGTTCTTCTCTTTGCATGAAAAATTTAGCTATGTAAACTTACCCCTATTACCTTAGTCCCTTATGGGGCTTATGGCTTTTCCTTTGTCTTAGGTGGTTGAGAGACAGAACAGTTTGACTTGAGCACTAACTTTCTCATTCTTAGCAAGTTTCATATCAGAGGTTTTGTGATATTTTCAAAAGAAAGCTTAAATGTTCCTCTTATGGTTCTCTCATGTCACTCAAATGGTGTATGATTCCTCACCAAGGCATATGGTAAGAGTTGCCTTCTCTATTTCATCCTATTTCTAAAAGGCTTATGTGGAGTTCAAGGTAGGGATGAAAGGAGATAGCATACTTACTTTGCATATATTGCGAAGTCAAAGCTCGGATCCTTGAAGAGAAGTGTCATACTCCCAGATCAAGATGTGCAAGTGTGATATATGGTGGACTACGTTGCTCCTTTATTTGATAGACTCTCTATGTATTGAGACATGGCTAGCTTTTTTTTTCTTTTTTTTATTTATATATGAGCTTTCATGTGCTCAATTTTCTTTTTCTGTGGACTTGCACATGTCCATCTTTTTATTTCATTTTGCCTAGCCTTTTGATGTCTCATTTACCAAATAATGCTTAGAGAGATGTTCTAACATTTAGAGTATGGAGCAACCTATTTAGTGGATGCGAAATACATGTGGTTGCGTACTTCCAGTGTAGAAGCAGCATATATATATGTGGTGTGTACGTGATCTTGATCTTAGGAGCATGAAAAGTCTCTTAACAAGGGTCAACAAGACTTGACGACACTCAACCCAAAGCAAATAGCTTATGTGGAAAGGTTGCAATTATGTAAAGTAGATATGGCTGTGGTAGGAATTCATCACCATTGAGGAACAATTAAGGTTTTGATCATTTTAAGAATAAATCTCTGATAATCATGCATGCTTAGAAAAATATTATAGTAGCTCTTGCCTTACTATCTCATGTCCCACAACAACTTAGACTTAGTTCTAGCACTTGCAACCCACAAAGTTTTTAGGTTCATGGCAGTTTAAGTGAGCTAAGTGATCCATACTTAGAGAAATACTAAGTTGTATACTAGGCACTAGAGAAACATTAACAAGCAACTAGTCATAATTTCCATGAGGGATATAAACATACATGAAGCATATATGCTAAAGGGAAATGCTAATAAATATTTTTTTTTAAGTAAGAATGATAAAATGCATGAAAATAAATAGGATAGAATACTTACCTTAGTGGGGGAGAGGATCTCCCTCAAGCTAGATCTTCGCTCACTGTGGTGGCGGGAAATTCTGGTACCATCCAGCCCAGCGTTGTGCGTCTTCCTCTCGCACACGTCGGATATGTTGGCCGTTTTGTAACGCCAGTTGCAATGTTGCTTCTTGCCCAATCTGCAATTCGCCCATGTCATTAATGAGACTGTCCATACCTGTGGGCTGGTGACGCCTAGCCCTGTCCCTTGGGCGTGGAGTGCGTTGTGGAGGTAGACCCATGGAGTCTGAAGCATCCACTGACATCGCTTCATCGCCCTCTTCAACGTCATGGTGCGAGGATCCTCCTTGCTCCATCTGGGCGGCTTGCATCATCCTTCTTGTCACCCTGCGTGTCCCTGCAACATCTGGACTTGCCACTCGGGCTAGTCTAATGGTAAGTGTGCGGACCCCATACAACCGGCGCCTCGCACATGGGAGAGGAATTTCGGTTGTATAGCCCGGATAAATCATTTTAAGTTCACCATTTGGATCTCTTATGAGCATGTTAGCATTGATAAAGAAGTTCTCATCTACCACTCCTCTAACATAGCCAATGTCTTCAAAATAATGTGATTCAAGTAATCCAAAAGTATCGGCTATTCGAGTAATAAAGGATGTGAAATAGATGGGCTTCCCATACTCAATAGAGTTAAGCCAATAGTTCACTAGCAGTTTCACAGGGGAGACCTTGATTTTACTAACCATGGCATAGAGAATTTTAAGTTCATCATCAATTAAAGTATCAGTTCCCATGCCAGGATATAGAGTGCACATGATCCAGAAGTGAAGAAAGCGCAAGGTTGGATTATGGATTTCAATGGGAGTAGGATTTGAACAATCATTAGAGCCAGAAATTGCTTTCCAGAATCTAAATTTATCGAACATTCTAGTGGCATGATCTAGATCAAGTTCACATTGATGTTCACACCCTAAAGCAGTGTTTAGCAAACTCCAATTTAATTGATGTTCTTGCTCACACATGCGAAAAGATATTCCATTATTTGTGAGTTTTAGGGTGCATAGAAATTCCTTAGCAAGCAATTCTTTTCCAAATTCAGGTACTTGCCAAAAACTACTCCAACCAATTGCTCTAAACACCTTATCGAATTCAACATCCATACCTGTGCGGGCCAAAAGGTCCGGATCGATGATGCTAGTGTGTAGGAAGAGACCCTCTCGGATGATGTAGTACTTTTGCAACTCTTCTTGGCTTAACATGAGGCCGCTCTCGGGCTCTCTCATCCTTGATGGAGGCTCGTAGGGTACCATGCCATGGTAACCTTCTTCTTCCTCCCTTCCATGAGCATGGTGAGAGCCTTGAGAAGAGCTCTCACCCTTTGCTTTCTTGAACTTGCCGAAGATATGCTTCTTCATCCTCCTACACAAGTGAGGCAAACCAAGCTCCTACTACTACTACTATGCAAGGGGAATCTTTTTGGGTTTTTGTTTTGATGACTATTTCTAAACTAAACTTGAGAAATGGCTTGTAACAAAGAGAGAAGAGAAAGGATTGTGAGCTCGAAATGGTTCTGGTGGTTTTGGGTGTGGAGTTGAGCTCACAATGCTGTGGTATTTATAGGGGGAGAAGGGCAAGTAGTGGACCCACAATATAGGGGTCGGCCGACCCCCCTAGAAGCACTTTGAATTTGAGTTTAGCTTTATACAGGGAACCATTCTGCATGCTTTCAAGATTTTGCAGAGATGGTCCAAAATGGGGGTCGGCCGACCCCCATCCTAGCCCCTCCTCCACTTTAAACATTGTGTCATTGCTTGTCCGGAAAAGTAAAGGCTAGGTGTGGACCAAAAGTTTTCAAATTGTTTCTGAGATTCCCTGTTTTAGTGCTTTGTGAAAGGTAAAAGATGAATGGCAAAAGTGGAGACATGTCTAAAGTGATTCCTATGGACCATGGGAGCACTCAAGCATGCCTAGGTGACCACTTTGCAGAAGTTAAGCTAGTGGAGTGGTCCCAAAAGAATCAAAGATGAAAGGAGCATCTTATGACTAAAGTAAAGGATCAAGGGACCACTCTTTTTCAAACTTTAGCTAGTGTTACAAGCATAGGACTCCATTGTGATTCAAATGGTGGCCAGCAGGAAGCAAGTGGGGCCAATATGGGGGTCGGCCGACCCCCACATTGGAGCTCCCAGAGCATCCAAGTGCTGGGTTGGAACCTCTATGACTAGCAAGGTTGAAATGTGGTGAAGTGGGCCCCAAGGTGGGGTCGGGCGACCCCCCTTTGGGAGCTCCAGCAGCTCAAATTTTTATGACAAGTTATTCTCAAGATTTTATTTATTATGGCTAAACATTTTGTCGAAATAAGATATGCAAAATTCAAAGTAAGAATGCAATTGAAAAGTGAATAGTAGAAATTGAAATGCAGAAAATAAATATGGGATAACTACTGATTTACCTTATCAGCAAGGGCTCCATGTTTTAGGTCCGTAGAGCAGGACCTCTCCATCTTGTTCATTCTTCGGGTGCATCAGATGGTCCCGGAGACGTGGACCTTGATTGCACCTCTTTCTCCCGCCATACTTGCTTGGTATTGATGTTTGGTTCAGCGGGTTCCTCTTCTTTCTTTTCGGCCCTTTTGGCCGACTTACCTCTATTGTCCCTTCGGCGTCGGATGTGGCGAGGCTTAGTCGGAGGTTCTTTGTCCTTCACCTGCATGTTAGCTTTATAACCATTGAATGGACATTTTACCTTCCATCCTGGGAATTGGAGGTGAATCTGGCCGGACCCCACATAGATGACTGCATTGACCGTGTTGAGGAATGGCCTTCCCAAGATGATCGAGACATCATTATTGGATCCCATATCCAAAATGATGAAGTCGGCAGGGACGTAGTCGTCTTGGACCTTTACCAGTATGTCCCTTGCCAACCCCTCAGGGAACCTGATCGTCTGATCTGCCATCTGCAAACGAACAAATGTGGGGTGCAAAGGCCCCCCTAGCAAATTATCATAAGTTACCTTGGCCATGATGTTGACACCCGATCCAAGGTCGCAGAAGGCGTTGTGGAAGATTTGCGGTCCGATCTCACAGGTGATGGTCGGCAGGCCTGGGTCATCCTTCTTGGTGATGAAGGGCGAATCCAGAAGATAGCTCCAGTTGCATTGTACCGGAGGCTTACCGAACCTCGTAGTAACTAGTTTAACTCCTTCAATTGGGTCCTCAGGTTTCCCTGGGATCTTACCTTGCTCGAAGGATGGGACAGCTGCTGCTAATTGAGCTAATTGTGTTTCTAGCATTTTGTTAAAGCTCAACTGATTTTTCATAGCAGAGTTAAAGCTATCCAACTTTTCACTTAAGTTTTCAAGGATCTTATCATTAGCCATCATTTTCTTGTTAATGCTATCATTGATTTTAGATTGGCCTAAGACAAGATCTCTAAGAGAAGGTTGGTTACCAAAAGAATTATTGAAATTTTGATTGTAACCATTACCTTGATTACCTTGGTAGAAGGGGCGCGAGTTCCATTGCTGTTGTTGGGGCCGGTACCCATTGTTGTTGTTGTTGATGAAGCTCACTTCCTCCTTTGTTTCGGGACAATTGTTTCCCGAATGATCATCTCCTCCGCACACTTCGCACCATGAATCAGATTCAATGGCCCGTGCAGTGGCGTAAGGTTGAATGGTCTCTTGCTTGGAACTTTCTTCCATCTTCTTCATTAAGAGGTCCATCTTAGCAGAGAGCATGTCCACCTCATTCAAGGCATGGACACCTCTTCTTTTGGGTTGGAGGCGTTCCTCATTCCATCCTTGGTTTATAACCATCTTTTCAATGAGGTCCTTGGCATCCTTGACATTGTGTTGCAAGAATGCTCCTCCAGCGGCAGCATCAAGGTGACTACGGGCCAAACCGGTCAGGCCATGGTAGAAACCTTGGATTAGGAGCCACTCCTCTATCCCATGATGAGGACAGGCGCGAATGTACTCCTGCAGACGTTCCCATGCTTCGGGAATCGTCTCATCCGCTTGCTGTTGGAAGCTGGAAATCTTTCCACGAAGGGCGCTGGTCTTGCCCATCGGAAAGAACTTCTTGAGAAATGCATTGGCGCACCTCTTCCACGTGGTCACTTCACCCTTGTTGGCGTAGAACCATTGCTTCGCCTTCCCCAATAACGAGAATGGGAAGAGGTGAAGACGGATGGCGTCTGCGGCGACATTCTTGATGGTGAAGGTGCCGCACACCTCCAAGAAGTGTTGGAGATGGGCATTGGCATCCTCGTGTGGCTTTCCACAGAAGGGATTGGCTTGCACCATATTGATAAGCGCAGGCTTCAACTCAAAAGTCGCATCCCCCAAGTTAAGCTGCGGACCCGTGGCGACATTGTCAGCCGACGGCGCAGAGTACTCAGAGATGGTCTTCTGGGCCATAGCTTCTTTGATAACCGGTGCAGATACTCCTTCCTCTAACGGATTCAGGTTCGAGATGAACCTTTGAGGTGGAACTTGACGACGTCTAGTTCTCCTCAACAGTTGCTCAGGATCTTCAACGAAGTTTGACGGCAATTGGAAACCGCTCATACACTATCAGGCTTCACAATAAAGGAAGACAAGACAAGTGATGGGTTATCCCTATCACTACTTGATAACTAGCAAACTCTGGATTCTCTTTTTGTTAAAACTCTTAGACAGACGCTCTCCCCGGCAACGGCGCCAGAAATGCTTGTTGACACTTCTTAACGCAACCACCGGATATCGGCGACGGCGCCAGAAGTGCCCTGGTAGGGTAACTCTATTTACTATTGGATAATTCCGCAAGCGCACAGAATGTACCGCTGTAGCACTTCACCAAGGAGTATTCCAAGGTATCGTAATTTATATTTTCCCAAGGGAAAGCGGCTAAGTGTGTTTAACAAAAAGGGGAATGAGATTCCTTGAGTTGTCTAGTATCAACTAGTGAATAAGGGTGGTAAATAACGAATAGGAAGGGTAGTGGTGAATCCAAGGTCCTATGCTAAAGGTAAATGGTAGAGTTAGCTAGGTGGGAGGACAACGAGTGAGTAAAGGACTCCTATGTATCTAACTTGACTTCTGTGACTTACTTTAATAGATAATTGCCTTAACTACGCTAGAGCCTTACTAACTGTGTGCGAGGGATAGCCGAGCTGGTAAGACGCTTAGAAGGTTTTTCACCTAACCCCTTACCGAAAGCGACTATTGGGCTTATGGACGCCTTACCTTTTAAGAACTAGCCTGTACGTGAGGAGAACCTAATGCCGCCCACGATCTGTCACCTACTAGGGAGTGCGCTCCTACTTTCCGTTCAAGCCAGCGGTAATCAAAGGTAATCTTAAGTATGAGCACCACGCTCACACTTAATCCTACAACTCTAACTAGTTGCAGCTAGCTAGAGCTCCTATACAAGATAGGACGATGATGCACACACAGGAGTGGTTACAGGTCACTAACTTCACTAAGACAACTATATTACTAAAGTAAATGCACAACAAGACTAAAAGACTTGCACTAAGTAAGAACTCAGTAAAGTAAAGTAAGAATAATATATTAATAAAAGGAAAGTCTTACAAAAGTAGAAAGGTACAAGAGCTATACCAGACTCTCCAGAAGACGACTCCGGAGACCCCGAGCTTCGCTCGACTCGACTCTAACTCCCACTCTAGACTAACTACTACTCTACTTGTATGCTTGGAACTTGTAATGCACTTGGCCTTGGAATTGCACACTTGAAATGAAGGGTGGAGGCTGCCTTTTATAGAGGGAGATGGAGTAGGGGTTACTCCATCGCCACGTCATCGATCCGCGTGACATCTTCTCTCCACCCTTGGATCAAACCGACCTCACAACCGCCATTTGATCAACGGCAGGGGCAAATCAACATGTGGGACATGTGGGGAAGGTCGGTGGGAGGCCACCGACCCTGGAACCGCCTTTGATGTGGGGTCGGGCGACCCCACTTCTGGGCCTCTGGGCCCACCAGCAGTGTCCACAGGGGTCCCTTATGTCGGTGGACTAGGTGGCACACCTGGGTCCCACCAAAGAGGGGTCGGGCGACCCCCTCCCTGTGGGCCCAGGGTGTCACCTGTTGTCCCCTCGATCTCCTCTTGATGATTCTGATGTTGGCTTTGTCAAATAATGTCTTGAATTTGTTGTTCCTGCATAAACAAGCTAAGAGTACAAGTGGAACTAGTTATGGATAAAATATGTTCATGTCATGTCATTTCCCCTTGCAACCGAGGCATGTTGACGGTGTTTTGTATGTGGATTTCTATGGTATATCCACCGTCAACAGTAGTGATGTTGAAAGACCCGAATACCAAGGAGGCATTTCTAGTGCAACTCCCCCGTGATATTCAAATCCGTAGCACTATGAATGCAGTTACATCTAAGGCTATTCAGGACATTCCAGTGGTGTGTGAGTTCTCGGATGTATTTCCTGATGATTTACCCAGGCTTCCTCCAGATCGGGATGTGGAGTTCAAAATTGAGTTGATTCCACGTACCGCTCCTATCTATAGAAGGCCTTATAGAATGCCACCCAACGAATTAGCTGAGCTTTAGACCCAACTAAATGAGTTGTTGAAGAAGGGTCTTATCCGTCCTAGTTCTTCTCCATTGGGTTGTCTGGCTATCTTTGTGAAGAAGAAGGATCAATCTTTGCGCATGTGTGTGGACTATCGTCCCTTAAATGCGGTAACCATCAAGAACAAATACCCTCTTCCTCGCATTGATATCTTGTTTGATCAGTTGTCTAAAGCTAAGGTATTCTCCAAGATCGATTTGCGATCTGGGTACCATCAGATCAAGATCCGTCCTGAAGATGTGCCTAAGACAGCTTTCTCGACGACGTATGGGTTGTATGAGTATCTCGTCATGTCCTTCGGTCTTACAAATGCACCTGCTCACTTCATGTATCTCATGAATTCGGTGTTCATGCCCGAGTTGGACAAGTTTGTGGTGGTCTTCATTGATGATATCTTGGTATATTCCTGCAATGAAGAGGAGCATGCAGAGCATCTGTGTATAGTGTTATCGCGTTTGCGCGAACATCAGCTTTATGCCAAGTTTAGCAAATGTGAGTTTTGGCTGAAGAAAGTACCTTTCTTGGGCCATGTCTTATCTGAAGAAGGCATATCGGTGGACCCAGCCAAGGTGCAAGAAGTGTTGGATTGGAAAATTCCAACTTCGGTACACGAGGTTCGGAGTTTTCTTGGTCTGGCTGGATATTATCGTCGATTCATTCCCGAATTCTCAAAAATATCCAAGCCTATGACTTGGCTGCTTCAGAAAGATGAGAAGTTTGTGTGGACGCCTGAGTGTGAAGAGGCATTCCACAAGTTGAGGACATTGCTGACATCAGCTTCTGTTCTAACTCAGCCCGATATTGAAAAGCCCTTCGATGTCTTTTGTGACGCGTCAGGCATCGGTCTAGGCTATGTGTTGATGCAAGAAGGTCGCGTTATCACGTATGCCTCACGCCAACTTCGAAAGCATGAGGTCAATTACCCTACTCATGACTTAGAATTGGCGGCAGTTGTTCATGCTTTGAAGATCTGGAGGCATTATTTGCTGGGTAATCTGTGTAATATCTACACTGATCATAAGAGCCTCAAGTATATCTTCACTCAACTTGAACTGAACATGCGGCAGCGAAGGTGGCTTGAGTTGATTAAAGATTATAATCTACAAGTGCACTATCATCCGGGCAAGGCGAACGTGGTGGCGGATGCTTTGAGTCGGAAAGCGCACTGTCACTCAATCCAAGTGGAAGATCCGTTGTTGTCACATCTTATGCATCCACTTGTGCTCAACCAGATTTCTTTGGAGAGTACTCTTCGCAATCGAGTCATCGAATTGCAGCAAACAGATGTAGGCATCCACCATATAAAGAGGAAAATGAAGGAAGAAGAAACCAAGCATTTCCGGGTCGATGAGAACGGAATTCTTTGGTTCAAAGATCGACTAGTGGTCCCAAAAGACCGCGAGCTGCGAAATCAGATCTTGTCTGAAGCTCATTCATCCAAATTGTCTATCCATCCTGGTAGTAGCAAGATGTATCAGGATCTGAAACCCTTGTTTTGGTGGACAAAGATGAAAAAGGAGATTGCTGCTTTTGTCGCTCGTTGTGACAATTGTTGTCGTGTGAAGGCTGTTCACATGAAAGCTGGTTTACTTCAACCCTTGCCAATTCCGGGTTGGAAATGGGAAGAATTCAGCATGGATTTCATCAGTGGACTCCCAACTTCTGTTAAGGGTTACGACTCCATCTGGGTGATTGTAGATCGTTTGACCAAGGTTGCTCGATTTATTCCAGTTCGAACTGACTACCGTCCACATCAATATGCAGAGTTGTACTTCAAGCACATTGTTCGTCAGTATGGTGTGCCTCGAACTATTGTATCAGATCGTGGACCATAGTTCACTGCTCGTTTTTGGGAATGTCTGCATGAGCAGATCGGTACTCATTTAGTCCGTAGCTCTGCTTATCATCGCCAAACAGCAGGTCAAACTGAACGTGTTAACCAAATCCTAGAAGATATGTTGAGAGCATGCGCTCTCTCTTCAAAAGGTTCTTGGGTTAAATGGTTGCCATTAGCTGAGTTCTCCTACAACAATAGTTATTAGGAGAGTATCAAGATGGCTCCATTTGAAGCCCTGTACGGTCGGAAGTGTCGAACCCCATTGAATTGGGTAGAAGCCAGAGAGCGAAGGTACTTTGGCATCGATTTCGTGAACAAAGCAGAGCAGAAAGTCCGTACCATCCAGCAACATCTGGAAGCTGCTCAAGCTCGTCAGAAAAGTTATGCCGACAAAAGAAGGAAGCCGATTGAGTGTTCAGTTGGTGACCATGTGTATATCAAGGTTTCTCTGATGAAGGGCGTACAAAGGTTCGGAGTCAAGCGAAAGCTTGCACCTCGTTATGTGGGACCTTATCGGATTCTCGAAAAGAAAGGGAATGTGGCGTACAAAGTTCAACTCCCAGTTGCGCTTCGAGCTATTTTCCCAGTCTTCCACGTATCACAATTAAAGAAGTGTCTTCGTGTATCGGAGGAACGAGTGGAAGTTCGAGATATCAAGTTGAAGTCAGACTTGGTATACGAAGAAAAACCTGTCGCGGTTCTTGATCGCAAGGAGCGGGGGACTCGTAATCGTGTGGTTAAATTCTACAAAGTGTTGTGGAGTAACCACGGGGAGGAAGATGCCACTTGGGAGACGGAGGATTATTTAAAAGAAGTTTACAAAACCTTCTTCGAAAATCAGTAAGCTTTCAAATCTCGGGACGAGATTTTTGTAAGGGGGAGGGCTGTAACACCCCAGTGTTATGGTTGCATTAATCATGTGCATAGCATGAGCATCATCATCTACTCAAAGCATACCATGATCATCATCTATCTTGAGCCATGTCATTCTATGCAAAAAATGTGTTTTAAATTGCTTAAATAGGCTTCCTATGCTTATGTTTAAGTGAACCATGCTTGTGTTTGTGCTCTATGTATTGGTAATTAGTTTATCTATGCTTAACTTAACTTTGGGAACAATGTTCATGTTGATCACTTCTCCAAAATATGCCTTTAAGTCATACTTGTGTAAATAGGCCCTAGAAACCTCTTTTCCTTAGGCTGTTAAAAAGTGTTTCATAAAATGTTTGCATGTCAAAACTTTCTACAGCAAAGTTGTAGCACATTTTATAAGGAACAAAAGTTGTTTTATGGCCATCTCATAAAAATGATCACAAATAGCTCAAAAGTGACACACAAGGCAGATTTGGGGCTGTTTCCAACACTTAGAGAAATTTTCTAAGTATGGGGAAGCTACATGTTGACACCGTTTTTGGGCACGTGTCTAGGATGGCAGGATAGGGTGGCAGTACGATGCGGGTTGTTGATGAGGATGGTTGCCGATGAGGGCGAGGTTGAATGTGACTAAGTCCACAGGCAGTAATATGGTGCCGATGGCCGGATAAAAAGGTCTGCCGATGACTATGGCAGGGGATTGCCGATGATGCTAAGGAGGAGTCCAGAAGCTGCCAGTTGTCATGTGGAGGAGTTTCGGTTTGTCACGAAGGATAGTTTTATTATTTCCTTAATTATTTGCATCGTTTTGTATACGGATTCCGTGTAATTTGGAATTCGAATTCTAATCGTGTCTGGTTGTAGCTCTTTGAGCAGGGTATAAAATAAACCCTAGGACCTTGTATTAATAGAATCAAGAAATCAATCAAACACACGTTTTTACTCATATTCCAGCATTTACTTTTTCGACGACTTCGTCATACTTTTTCCTTTTATTACGAGTTCTTAGGAATTCGTCGACTTAAGCTCGGCGCATTCTCGAGTTCCGCGTGAATACCTCTTAGCCGTGACATCTGGGCGCATCGCTGTTGTCAGGACTAAAGTATTCGAGTTATCACCTTTGCCGATAGTAAGGTCAAATCGGCTGGCACGCCTTAACGTTTGAATTGGGTATTAGCCCTTTGTGTTTGCAGATTAGTTTTGCATCAACGCATCTTTTGGCACGCCCAGTGGGACCGATTCAAGATCAAGATCAACATGTCGATCTCTGACCTCGATCAAGAGAACGTCATCCCCGTGACGGAGGCCAACCTCAAGGATGAGCAAAAGCAAGCTATTGCCCAAGCCATGGAAGAGTTCAAGCAGCAATGCCAGAGGTCTTTCAGCATGAACAGGAGCGGCGAAGTGGTCCAGAAAGATGCACTGCCGGCACCACGGCAGGTCACCTTTGACGCCAATCCTGGCAAACTTCAAGATATGGTTGACAATGCCATCAATCGAGCGTTGATTAACCAAGCTGGTGTACTGTCTAATACGGTTTTCAACGCCGTGGCAAGAACTTTCAAGGAAGGACAAATCCCGCCAGATTATGTGGGGCCCTCTCATCATCAGCCAACGGCACCAGAGGTCACGGCTCCATCGGCTGCCTTGACGAATGCAAGTGCACAGTCTGTCGTCCCTCCAAGTACATTGGGGACTACTGGAGCACTATCTATGCCGATGGCAACCAACCCACAAATTTCAGTTGGGCAGCATAAACTGACAACAGATATGTTGGCATCGGCAATGTCAGGGTTGACTCTTCCTCCCAACTGGTGGGGTTATGGTATGCCTCCAGAGTTGACGCCGGGAACGTCACAAATAACTGACATGAGGGGCAAAACTCCTATGACCTCGGCACCTCCCAATGCGCCGGTGAACCAGAGTCCTCGGTATACCACAACTACTACTGCAAGGCCTCACACTGGGAATCCTCAAGATTCAATGTTTCAGATACCCAACGCATCGGCAGAGTCAATGCTGATGCAACAGAGGCCTATGGCCCAGTCGGGGTATGTCAATTCAACGACGGTACCCAATTACCAATCATCGGCAGCACCTATGCCGATGAACGCTAATAATGGATGGCTTGGACCGCAAGCCTTTCCACAATCGCCCCAGCAGGGTTATCAGACTACAGGGTTCCAGCAAGGGCAGGTCTATCCCGGGTTCCAAGGTCAGGGGATTCCCAACCAGCCAATAAATTTTGGACAGCAACTCGGAGGACAGCCAATCGGTGGACAGCAGTTTGGTGGTCCGCAGATTGGAGGACAGGTGACCAATACAATGTTCCATGCAGGTCACGTCCCGAACAGACACGTGGAGGTTCGCCACCAAGTGCCGGATCCACAGCCGCCTCATCGGCAAGATGCCGATGCGTATTGGGCCGATAAGATTGCTGAAGTCATGAGGGAACAATTTGGGATAATACCCAAAGTCAACACTTATTCTTATTGGACACTGTATCCTCCAGCGTATGATTTGATCCCGCTTCCACATCGGTACAAGGTACCGGATTTTACAAAGTTTTCCGGACAGGACGATACGTCAACCATGGAGCATGTCAACAGGTTCATTATTCAATGTGGAGAGGCTGGTAACAGGGACGAATTGAGGGTTCGTCTATTTTCATCATCATTGTCTGGATCGGCCTTTACTTGGTTCATATCATTACCTCCCAACTCAGTAATTACTTGGGCCGATCTAGAGAAGCAGTTCCACAAATACTTCTTCTCGGGGGTTCATGAGAAGAAGATCACCGACTTGGTCAAGTTGAGGCAACGTAATGATGAGTCGGTTGAGGGATTTGTGCAGAGGATACGAGAGGTCAAGAATAAATGCTATAGCCTGGTTCTGGATGATCGGCAGCTAGCCGATTTGGCTTTCCAGGGTTTGTTGCCACATATCAGGGATAAGTATGCCTCTCAGGAGTTCGAAAGTTTAAGTCATTTGGTGCAGAGGATCTCTAATCAAGACATCAAGCCTTTCGAGCCTAAGAGGGCATGGAATAAGAAAGTGTCATTTGTTGATGAAGCAACAAGCTCAGATTCCGATGAGGAACCAGTAATCGGTTTGGCAGAGTGGGTAAAAAACAAGAAGCCGATGTCTTGTCCTTTTGGGCAGAAGGAACCAGAGAAGTTTGCCTTTGACACCGCCAAGACCGATAGGATATTTGACTTTCTACTTCAAGAAGGTCAAATCAAACTGTCACCTAACCACGTGATCCCATCGGCAGAAGAGTTGAAGAGGATGAGATATTGCAAGTGGCATAATGCAACTTCACATGACACCAACGAGTGCAAAGTATTCAGACAGCAGCTGCAATCGGCTATAGAGTCAGGGAGAATCAAGTTTGACAGTTCCAAGGCCCAGAAGCCGATGAAGATAGACCAACATCCTTTCCCGACAAACATGTTGGATGCTAAGGGGAAGGCTAAGGTCTTAACGTCGGAGACAGCTGAGAAGAGTGCATCGGTAGATCCTCAGCATCAAGTTACTACTGCCGATGCAAGAAGTAAGGGCTTGGTCCAGGAAGGAGCTAGCTCAGGAAGACTTCCTCGATCTGGTATCGTCATAACTCATAGAAGGCCTCGAGAGAGATGGCAACAACGGGAAGATCGGTATCGGCGCCAGCAGGAAGATTATCAACGGGAAGAAGAAAGACGCCGATAGGAGTGGAATCGGCACAGGGATCATTGGAATTGTCCATTCTTCATCCATTGTTGGGAGGAAAATATCAAGCTTCCTACTGTCAGAGACTGCCCTGAGTGCAACGGTTATGATCGGTACGATAGGAACGATCGGCATTATCGTGATGATGAACGGCGAGCTAATGGGCCGATCAGAGGAAGGGTGTCAGTTCATGACCGGCTGGGGGGCAGATTCAGTGGGCACAGCAAACTTAGTGACCGTGTCCAGTATTTTCCCAGGAACCAAGAGGAGCTCGAAGGAATGGCTGATGCGCGGGTTCCCGATGAATTCATATTCTGCAGGGATGCTAACACGCATCGTATGGAGTCAAGGGAGAACCGACGCCCGACGGCAAGGCAAAGGCCACTTCCTCCATGGTGCCCTCGAGGATTAACCAAGACACAGAAAAGGAGATTGCAACGAGAAAGGCAAGAGGAGCTAAACAAGGGAGAGAGCTCTGGAAGTCGGCAGCCGTCAGACACTAAGAGGGAAGATCCATCGGCAGGCGTCAACATGGTCTTCATGTTGCCGATGGAGTTTCTTGCACCAGCCAGTGACGATGAGTTGGAATTTTCTGATCAGATAGCTCAGTTGGCTCTGGATCCGATGACGGCTATCTTTGAGAAACCTGCCGATGACGAGAGGCAGCATCTTAAAGCTTTGTTCCTCAAAGGAAGGGTTGATGGGCAGCCAATGACCAAGATCCTAGTTGATGGTGGAGCTGCTATTAATATTATGCCGTATGCAGTATATCGGAAGCTTGGGAAAGGGGATCAAGATTTGACCAAGACCGATATGATGCTCAAAGACTTTGAAGGAAACGTGTCTCCAGTCAAGGGGGCGATATGTGCAGAGTTGACCATCGGCAGCAAAACCTTGCCGACAACTTTTTTCGTGATCAGCGGAAAAGGTGCCTACAACTTATTATTGGGGAGAGATTGGATTCATGCCAATTGTTGTGTCCCATCTACAATGCATCAGTGCTTGGTTCAGTGGGTAGGTGACAAGATTGAGATCGTCCCAGGGGATTCTTCTTATGTTATCGCATCGGCAGAAGCGGATACTTATGAAAGGATTAGGTGCATTTCAGGAGAAGTTTGGGAGAAAGATTTTCTCAAAGTTGCCGATTATGAGATTCCACCGATCCAAGCAGTCGGTTCTGACGACGGTTTTTAATGGATAGATTCGCCGATGATGGAAAATTAGGCCAGGGATTCACATCGGCCGATGATTTGGTAGAAGTAGATATAGGTAGTGGTGATAAGCCTAGGCCTACTTTTATTAGTGCTAAATTAGATCCTGAGTGTAAGCGGCAATTGACTAGTTTGTTAAAGGAATATAAAGATTGCTTTGCTTGGGATTATACAGAGATGCCTGGTTTAGACCGATCAATTGTTGAACATCGGTTACCCATCAAGTCTGGATTTCGGCCACATCAGCAACCAGCCCGCCGATGTAATCCTAACATTCTACCTGATATTAAGACCGAAATCACTAAACTTATTGAAGCTAAGTTTATTCGGCAGTGTCGGTATGCCGAATGGATTTCCAATGTTGTTCCGGTTTACAAGAAGAATGGGAAGCTTCGGGTGTGCATTGATTTCAGGAATCTCAATAAAGCTACGCCGATGGATGGATACCCAATGCCTGTCGCCGATCTACTGGTTGATGCTGCGGCTGGCAATCGGGTCATCAGCTTCATGGATGGTAATGCAGGTTACAATCAAATATTCATGGCAGAGGAGGATATTCCAAAAACCGCATTCAGGTGTCCTGGTCATGTTGGACTATTTGAATGGATAGTCATGACTTTTGGGTTAAAGAATGCTGGTGCTACTTATCAAAGGGCTATGAATTTTATATTTCATGAGTTCATCGGCAAGCTCGTAGAGATTTATATTGATGATGTGGTGGTTAAGTCTGGAGATTTCTCAAAGCATCTTTCCGATTTACGAAAAGTGTTGGAGTGCACAAGGAAGCATGGATTGAAGATGAATCCCAACAAGTGTGCATTTGGCGTATCGGCAGGGCAGTTTCTTGGTTTCATGGTACATTAGAGGGGTATTGAAATTAGTCGAAGATCTATTGATGCCATCAATAAAATAGTGGCCCCTACCAATAAAACCGAGCTCCAATCCTTGATCGGCAAGGTAAATTTTATCAGAAGATTTATATCGAATTTATCTGGGAGGATTCGTGCTTTCAGTCCTCTTCTTAAATTGAAAGCCGATCAAGAGTTTGTTTGGGGAGAAGAACAGCAGTTGGATCTAGATGAAATCAAGAAGTACCTAGTAAATCCTCCAGTTTTAGTTCCACCTCAACAAGGGAAGCCCTTCAAATTGTATTTATCTACCGATGGATCGGTTATCGGTTCAGCTTTAGTTCAAGAATTTGAAGGGAAAGAGAGGGTAATTTATTATTTGAGTAGGAGGTTGATTGATGCTGAAACCAGGTATTCGGCCATTGAGAAACTATGCTTATGCTTATATTTTTCATGTATCAAGCTGAGACATTACCTGTTATCGGCCGAATGCACTGTTGTTTGCAAAGATGACGTGGTCCGATGCATGCTATCTATGCCGATTATGAGTGGTAGGATCGGTAAATGGATTTTAGCGCTGTCGGAGTTCGATTTGCGTTATGAGTCGGCTAAGGCAGTCAAAGGGCAGATTATGGCCGATTTTGTGACTCAGCATTGCGGTCTAGTGGAAACCTTGGAAATTGCACCCTGGACGCTCTTCTTTGATGGATCTACCTGTGACCGGGGGGCAGGAATCGGCATTGTATTAGTTTCTCCTAAGGGGAGGAAGTATGAGTTTTCCTTGCCGATTGTTGCTACATCAACAAATAATCAGGCTGAGTATCAAGCTCTGATCAAGGGATTGGAGTTGTTAAGAGAAGTTCGTGCTGATGCTGTTGAAATATTCGGGGATTCTATGTTGGTTATAAATCAATTGGCCGGGAGCTATGAATGCCGAAGTGAAGTTCTCATAACCTATTTCGAGAGAAGTATGCAACTGTTAAAGGAATTCAAGGACTTCCGATTGGAGCATGTTCCCCGATTGCATAATGAAGACGCTAATCGGTTAGCTCAGCATGCCTCGGGATATCAGCCAATGATTAATGCGACATCGGCAGTCGGTGCCGGTGATTGGAGGAAAGAAATTATTGATTATCTAAAAGATCCCTCCAAAAAAGTTGAAAGACGGGTTCGATCTCAAGCAACCAAGTATGTGCTCCTTGAAGATGAATTGTATTATCGAACTATCGACGGAATTCTTCTCCGATGCTTGGGCGATGATGAAGCCAGAAGTTTGATGGGGGAAATCCATGAAGGAGTGTGTGGAGCGCATCAGTCAGCTTTTAAGATGAAGTGGATGATCCGAAGGAATGGATATTTTTGGCCAACCATACTTGAAGATTGTTTTAAATATTTCAAGGGATGTCAAGGTTGTCAAAAGTTCGGTAATATCCAGAGAGCACCCGCATCGGCTATGAATCCTATAATAAAACCTTGGCCATTCCGGGGATGGGCCATCGATCTGATCGGCCAGATTTATCCACCATCTAGCAAAGGGCATAAGTTCATTCTAGTTGCCACTGACTATTTCACTAAGTGGGTCGAAGCTATTCCTTTGAAGAAAGTCACATCGGCCAATATGATTGATTTTGTGAAGGAGCATATTATTTACCGATTTGGGATTCCCCAGACGATTACTACCGATCAGGGCACCATGTTCACGTCGGGGGAGTTCGATGAATTCGCAATCGGTATGGGAATTAAAGTGTGGAATTCTTCTCCTTACTATGCTCAAGCCAATGGGCAGGCCGAAGCGTCTAACAAAGGAATTATCAAGCTTATTAAACGAAAGATTGAAGAAAATCCTAGGCGGTGGCATACATTGTTAAATGAAGCACTATGGTCTTATCGGATGGCTTGTCATGGATCAACCAAGGTGTCACCCTATCAATTGGTGTATGGACATGATGCAGTGTTGCCTTGGGAGATTAAGGCTGGATCTAGGCGATTATCTCTTCAAGATCAATTGGCTGCCGATGATTATGCCACTTTGATGACCGATGAGTTAGATGATTTAGCAGGGCATCGGTTAAAGGCTTTAATGAGTATAGAAGAAAATAAGAAGAGAGTTGCTAGATGGTATGATAAGAAAGTAAAGGCTAAGGAGTTTGCCGATGGGGATTTGGTATGGAAGTTGATTTTGCCAGTCGGGACTAAAAGTTCGAAGTTTGGGAAGTGGTCTCCTAATTGGGAAGGTCCTTATCGGATAAAACACTCGGCTCCTGGTAATGCCTATATTCTAGAAACTCTCGAAGGAGTTGAATTTCCTAGAGCATTAAATGGCAAATATTTAAAGAAGTACTACCCCAGCATATGGGTCGATGCATAAAAGTTTAAGTGCCGATAACACTCCTATCAGCTGGATTTAAATGTTTGGGGGCAGACTTGATGTTACAAAAGATGCCGATAACAGTCTTATCGGCTCGACTAAAAGCTAAAAGCGGGAAAACAAAGGTGTGTTGCCGATGAAAGCTTCAGATGTTTAGCAGCGCTTGGATTGCCGATATGGCGCGCAGCCGGATCTGATTGGCTGTCTCTATCTCTTTGATATCATCATCGGCAGAACCTTCTATCGGCTTCAGCTTCCTCTTCAACTGCAGCGCTTTGCGACCGTGGACATTTCGTTCTTGTTCAAGGTGCTTGATGGTCTCCGGCAGTTGACTCTCTTCTTGCTGGGCTTGGGACAGAGCATCCTCTACTTGCTTGAGTTCAGCCAGTAGAGCTTCTCTTTTTGCTGATAGATCAGATACTTTCTGCTTCAGTGCATCACCTGAGGACTTTAAGGTGCCGATGTTCTTATGTTTCTCATCGGCTAAGAGTTTTTCTTTCATCATCTCCTCAGAAAGCTGGATTTGAGCGGCTCTATCGGCAAGGCGTCGAGTGGCTCTCTGGTACTGTAGCTGGCGGCTTTCTAGGTGTGCAGCATGGAAGAGGGTTTCTTCAGCATCGGCAGGAATTTGGCCTCTAAGGGTTTTGAACAGGGCCTTGGCTGGGTCAGAATCGTTGACCAGTTGAGCTGTGTCTTGATGAAGTATGGCCGATAGCTCCTCCAGCTTAGCCCTGGTTTCTGCCGATACAGTCCCAATTGCTCGAGAGGAGCTTGCTTCCTCACCTTCTTTTTCGAAGATATCAATGGCGAAGGAGAATAAGCTGTCAGGAGAATCTTGTTCCTGAAAATGAGAATGAAATAAGTCATTTTTATGGTCAAAGCTTCGGCAGACGATACTGGTGGAAAAATTGGATGACTTACTTGTTTCAAGGCAATTTCTTGCCTTTGACTCAAAGATACCGATGGAGCTACAGGTTGATCGGCAAATGTTGCCGATGGAACGATATCAACTGAAAGAAGACAGGAAGGGTTATGAGACTAAATGAGAATAAGTTTATCGGCGGAAGTATTGTTGAAATATGTTACCCGGAGGAGGAACAACAGTTGTCTGAATCGGGGAAACCGCCGATGATATAACTGGACCTGCCGGGCCAGTTGTTTGTTCACCCACGTCAGCTGATGTACCTTCTGTTTGAGGTTCTTCCTGCTGGGGTTCTTCCATCTGTGGTGCTTCCTGCATTGGTTGGGGAGATGGTGCTTGCTGTGTCTGGACTTCTGGAGAAGAAGGGGAAGATTCCACCGGGATTGGAGACACCGGAGGAGGAGGGGGAGTTGCCACTTTCTGGCGCTTTGTTCCAGCCTTAGCACCTTGGGTGCCCTTCCACTTTGGCTGGCTAGACTGGGGGGCATCGCTACCTTGGCGTGTGACCTTTGTCGATGCACTAGTTTGCTGCAATAACGAACAAGGGTTTGTAAGTATAAATAAAGCCGATATAAAGATAGTCAGCGTAAAAGATAAAGATTTGACAAATTGCCTTGAAAGCCCGCGCCAGAGTAGGAGCAGCTACCGTTGGTGATGTCTGGGTTCTCCTGGTAGTAACTTTCCTGAGGCGCGCACCCCGATGCACAATGGAAGCCAGAGTGGGAGCATTGTGGCCGATTGAGGAAATCGGGCCTGATGGAAACAAGTCGATCGGCTTGCCACTCCTGCTAACCAATGGAGGAATATTGTCAACCTGCAAAAGGAATACAGGGGTAAGTTACCGATGGAAATAGTATTGGAAAATGAGACATCGGTTTAAAATACTTACAGTATCATCAGGGACTTCGTATTCAGGGTCGATCATGCCGCGGTATGAGAGGGCCGATCTGCAGAAGAGATTTTCTTTCCATTCTGCCAACCATAGCTTGTATGCCTGAGTGATAAAGGCAGCTGGAACCCATTCTGACAGATCTACATCTGTATCGGCATTTGGTGGTAGCTGGGCTACTCAAGTCCACTCGAGAAGGTTGGTGATGGGTTCTCTGGGCTTTATCACATCGGCATAAGGAAGTGCAATCGGCAACTGGCCGAAAGCTAGCTGGCGAGCTAATGCCGATGGATTGTAAAATTCATAGGTTTGGGGAGAGGTTTTTGTACTACCGAAGAAATTCACTGGTATGGCTCTGGGAGTCACAATTGCCATCATCACCTCATTATCCCTGTCAAGAGCTTCATCAAATGGATTGAAGGTTAGAGGGAGCATGCTGTCTGGGTCATCATAGGCCAACCATGGTCGTTCATCTCTGGCCAATCCCTCATACAGAGTCTCGAAGAACCGGCCGATCTGATCCGGATTGTTCCCTGAACCGGGTAAGACTATAACGGCTTCGCCAAAGTTCAAGGGGGCACGCGTTGCCGATTCCTCTTCACCCAACACATGATTTTCGGCTATATCTCTTGGGAAATGCTGTGAGAACAAGTTGAAATCAAGGCGCTTATGCAGGTGCAGATTGAGCCACATATTAATAAACCACCAGGGGCCTCCCACGTTGCCGATGGATTGGCCAAGCAGGAGTTTCTGGGCTACCTGATGAAGAAGGTGGTAAACAGCGCTGAGCAAATATCGGCCGAGAGGAAATTGGCCACCGCTAGCCAGTCTTTCTGCTGCCGATAGATAGACAGAAGTCGGTCCTGCCGATCGACCACAGAATACAAACTTGTCCAGCCACATGTTCAGAAAGGTGGTTTGCTCCTTTAGGGTGACAGGCCCTCTCCCGCGGTACTTCTGGATGTACCCTGACCAACCGCCGATAGCGCGAGTCTCCACTTTGGCACTGGGGGCAGTATCAAAAAAGTGGGTGCTATCGGCAGAAGATATATCTAGCCCAATGAGCATGGCTACATCGGCAAGGGTAGGAGAAGCAGGGCCGTGGCCAAAAACAAAAGCATTGAGAGTGTCTGACCAAAAGTAGGATGCAGCTATCAGCAGTGACTCGTTCCTGTGCATATCGGCAATGGATAGCCTAATGCATTGAGCTAGCTTCCTCTCACCCCACTGGACTTCATAAGAATTGCTGACCCTCAAGAACCAATCTTTCCACCCTACAGTAGGGCTGGGCCAAGAGCGAAAGGTGTCTTTCCACAGATCTAAAGAAAAGTTTTCGGCTCTAAAGGGAATCCTGTTGGTTTCTGCATTGATAAGGTCGGTTGGATCTGGATTCCCTAGAGGGCCGAGGCACTGAAGGTGTGGTTGATCGGTAGGGATGACAATTTTGTTGGACAACTCCTAGTGTTTTGGGGAATAAAAATACAAAGAAAAAGGAAAAGGAAGATATTCAGTAAGATGAATCGCAGATGAACAGGAATTCGAGAAAAGGTACGGGAGATGAGATGGAAGTCTGACCTCAGGGACGACGAAGCCAATGGCCATCTTGTCGTGAAGAGGACGTTGGAGGGCACCGGAGTTGATGGAGAGGAGTGCTTGTCGGAGATCTTGAGGGTTGTAAATGGCGCCGCCGCTGGAAAAGCAAAGGTGGATAGTAGAATGGTGTAATGGGGGAGGAGTACCCAAGAAGGAACTATTTATAAGACAAGATGGGCAAGGGCAAATCCGACTTATCTCTTTGCCGCATCCGAGAAACCCGAGGGTACTCAGGTGGATATGGTAACTGTTCGCACGGTAATCCAGGGATTGTGCAGGTGATTTGACGGGAAGCGGTCATTATCTGAAGATATTTTACTGTGCGAGATCTCCTGGTCGGTCCATCGGCGATATTCTATAACGGTCATCTTGCCGATGGGCGGATAGAGGGGAGGTAACCGTTTTTGCGAATATCCTGGTCAGAGCATCGGCAGATCTTTGTAACGGTATTGTTGCCGATGTACGACCAAGAAAGATGCCCGTTTAGGAAGTTGGGGATTTCGAGGAATCTGCGGAGGATTAGGATCAGAGTTGTCCAGATTGAGGTTGTCGGTTCCCAGATTAGGAGCATTAATTGCGGAGAAGGCATCATTACTGTAGAGAATTTCGGAGCATTAATAGTTTTATACTCCGAAACTGGGGGGCATGTGTTGACACCGTTTTTGGGCACGTGTCTAGGATGGCAGGATAGGGTGGCAGTACGATGCGGGTTGTTGATGAGGATGGTTGCCGATGAGGGAGAGGTTGAATGTGACTAAGTCCACAGGCAGTAATATGGTGCCGATGGCCGGATAAAAAGGTCTGCCGATGACTATGGCAGTGGATTGCCGATGATGCTAAGGAGGAGTCCAGAAGCTGCCAGTTGTCATGTGGAGGAGTTTCGGTTTGTCACGAAGGATAGTTTTATTATTTCCTTAATTATTTGCATCATTTTGTATACGGATTCCGTGTAATTTGGAATTCGAATTCTAATCGTGTCTGGTTGTAGCTCTTTGAGCAGGGTATAAAATAAACCCTAGGACCTTGTAATAATAGAATCAAGAAATCAATCAAACACACGTTTTTACTCATATTCCAGCATTTACTTTTTCGACGACTTCGTCATACTTTTTCCTTTTATTACGAGTTCTTAGGAATTCGTCGACTTAAGCTCGGCGCATTCTCGAGTTCCGCGTGAATACCTCTTAGCCGTGACATCCGGGCGCATCGCTGTTGTCAGGACTAAAGTATTCGAGTTATCACCTTTGCCGATAGTAAGGTCAAATCGGCTGGCACGCCTTAACGTTTGAATTGGGTATTAGCCCTTTGTGTCTGCAGATTAGTTTTGCATCAACACTACAGTTTGCTTGATCGATTTTGGGAATCTTATATCTCTCAATCCAGGCCGATCTAGCTTTTGCTCCAATTGACAAAGTTGTAGAACTTAGTTGGTACTCAAACTTTGTCAACTACACCATCTCCTAATTCGCTCTGGTTTGGGAGTAAATCGTTGTCGAAGTTGCTCTATCAGTCGGTGATCGCGAGGTCTGATTCAGAGAGGAGCTCGCCGTCGGGAACGCCCAGCGTGACATCTGTCCGCCAGATGGCGCCCGTACGCTGGCGACGGCCCCGCTCGTCAGGTCGATGGTGTTGGCATGGACGCCACGGCGCCCCGCACTCACTCAGCGCCCGTCCATTCTCCTCCTCCTCTCTCTCGCGCTCGCTCTGGCGGAAACACCGTCGCCATTGCCGCCGAGACCTTCGCCAACGCCTTGAGCCCTCGCCTCTGTGTCTCGCTTCGCCTCCGAGCGTCTCCAAGTCCGCTTCGAGCTCCTCTATCTTCTCCACCCATCAGTTGGACGAGATCTCCCCGAGGTGAGCGGCATTTCGCAAGTTCTCCGTCGTCGGGTTCGCGGCCGTCGCGACACCGATTCCGGCGAACCTCGCCGCTGCTCCACCCTTGCTTCCTTTCTTCTCTTTGGGTAGTGTTAGGTTCTGCTTAGGTCTTGGCGTCGGTCCACACCACGCCATTACGGCTGTAACCTCACCGTCGCGCGGGAACACGGCCGCTGCACCGCCGTGCTCACCGCCGACGAGCACCTCGCACGTGAGCAGGCTCACCGGAGCCGTTAGGGTTAGGCGCTCCTACCTCGAAAGCTCCGCGCTGACTCACTAATGTTGTAGCCACCCTTCCCCGACGCTCTACCAGTCGGAGATGGCCGGCATAAGCCGGGGTAGCTCCGCCGTGCCGCCATGGCCGACGGCGACCTCTCTCCGTAGCCGAAACCCTAGCGCCACCTACCTCCTTCGACGCGGAATCCCTCCAGGAGCACGTTGGTGCCCTTGGATCCGCCGGAGAAGCTCACCGTCGGCGAGCATTTGCCGGCGAAGAAGTGCTCTGTTCTCGGTGTCACTGACGCGCGGGTCCCGTCTGCAAGTGACTCAACGGTCACCCCCTTCCTTTTATTCAAATCTGGATTTTGGCTTTCTTGAAAAAAATCATATCTCCTGTTTCTGAGATCCAAAAATTGTGAAACCAATTTTGTGGTATTCCTTGAGATGGCTAGTTTTTAATAAAAATATAAAATGGGCCATGTTTTCTGGGAAAATATTTATTAAGAATTTAATCTGGTTATTCATGAGTAAATTCATATCTCTTGTTATACTACTTAGTTTGCTATGAAAATTTTATGGTAGTCTCTGTGTGGTACTAGAATGCTTTGGTAAATATTTCATGATTTTTGGAATAATGCAGCTTTGTTATGTAATTTATGTTTGAGATTTGTCTTGTTTCCTTGAGTAAATCACATAAAATAATTGGTGCTTATGCTGGTGTTCTACTTTGGTGGTAAACTTGTTTGTGACATCCCTAATATGTAAATAATCTAAAATCTGTTGTTTGACACCATATAATTCATGTTTCTGAATTTATGAAATAAATACCTTGTTACATGTTAAATGCATAACTTTAATTTGGTATGTGCAATTGCTCTGAAATTTTTATGGTGATGCTTTGGTGCTATACTTGTGCTTCTGTAATTTTTGTAGATTTTTCTGAGCACCTTGACTAATATCTTGTAATTATGCTCCTTTCTAGAATTAATTAATAAATGCCTTGTTAAGTAAATGTTTGAGTGTTATCATTTGATGTTCTGGTAACCTTGTGATATGCTAGTGCTTATAAGTCATGTGGTTGGCACTGTTTGTATTTTGGTCATGTCATTAAATAATTAATTCTAGGGTTAAGAGCTGTTCTGGACAGCAAGGGAGTAGTATAGTTTTTACTTGTTGTTAACTTGGTTTTCTGGGAAACTTATCTAAATCAAAGATGTTGTCAACTTATTGATCTAGCTGTGGTTTAAATTTGAGGTCATTTGGCCAAGTAGTTTACAAGTTATAGCTGTTCCAAGTTGGGTTCCAGAAATAGGTGCTCTCTGTTTTTCTGGAACAGAACCTGGAACTTTGTAAAAATGACCTGTTTAATATATGAATCTTGCTGTAATGTTTGAAGATGAGTTGTAGACAATTTCATAAGCTTTCCAGAATGTTTTCACTCATGTTTGTTGGATCTGCCTAGCAGTAGTTATGATCTGTTTTCTGAGCTAATTCTGTTATATGTGCTTGCTGTTATTGGCTATCATGATAGGTTTTGGGCTAAGTTAACTTGTTGACTTGTGTGAACTTGTTATAACTGTGTTACTCCGTAAATGAGTGTCCAGTGAGTTACTTATGTTATCAACCATCCATTCTTTTGTATGCACACCTTCTCATTCACCGAGCATGCAATAGGTGTATCGGACGTGGCAGCTTCCTTCGATCTGCAAGTGAATCCCGAAGGCCAGGAGGGCAACCCGGAGGTGGAGGTCCAACAAGTCGGACTCGAGGAGCCCGAAGAAGAGGTTGAGTGCCCAAGCCACAAGCCAGCCTCATTCGTGAAAGGCAAGCCCCGGAGCATTCTAAGCCTCCCTTTACTTTCGAAAGTTTATTTAATATGTTATATCTATTGATGCATTAAGTATAGGAGTTGTGATGAAACCTTTGCTGCACTTTATTCCATCCTTGTCCAGATAATTTACCCTACCTTGGTTGTAGAGTTAGGATCGGGTAGCAGCTTAGCCATGCTTAATCGGTAGAAGTCGGGTGATTTCCTGTCACCTGCGCGATATAGGGTTGTGTCGGATCACGATGGTCTATATGTGCTATCGTGGATGGAACCTGATTAAATTTGACTTAAGCCGGGCGGAGTTTTGCAAGGTTGTAGTAGCTCCGTCTGTGGCAGTTAAGGACCGATCGTTGTACGTCTTCTTGTCATGTTGAACGCATGCCTGACACTTAGTTGGCCGGATAACTCGTTCCGACCGCGAAGCCGAGTAGTATGACTCAGGCCGGAAGACCGGCAAGTATAAAGTGCGCACTACCGGAGGAAGTGCGGTGTGCGGGGGACCATTGGCGTAAGCCCAAAGGCAGGTGAGTTAAAATTCCTGACCTCCCTAGCAGAATGGTAGCCCTGGGAGTGCGGCGCTGATCAGAGCCGCGATTCCTGAGTTGTACCAAAGGTGACCCGTTGGCTCTCCGACGGGGGATGCTTGGGTGAGTGCTAGGAATAAACCTCCACCTGGATAGGAATTCGATTCGAATCGCCGTCTCTCCCGGTTAGTGAGAACTTGACAGAGCAGCGGCAAACGTAGCATTCACTAATGAACTTGGTTCATGATAATGATGATAGCAAGGAAGAACTTATGATGAACTTGATATGGTTATTATTGCTTGTAATAATCAAGTGAAGTGTTTAGCACAGGTGCTAATCTAGTAGTAGGCTAATGGTAAATAAATATGATGCCCTTACAATGTGTTAGTCATAATAAAGGCTTTTGGCAAAATGTTGAGTCAACCAGCTCTACTTTTATATGTTAGCCTTGCATGATCCTTGGTGTCCTTTATGTTTACTAGACGGGTAAGTCTAGCTGAGTACAATCTCGTACTCAGGGTTTATTCCCACCTGTTGCAGATGACATCTTTTATGACGGCTTCTGCAAGACCTGTCTCCACCCCGCTGGGGATGAGGACTAACCGTTGGGCACGGTTCTCTAACGACTTCGTATCTGATGCTTTTGGAAGGATGATGTAGACTCTGGCAGTAACTCGAACTTAAGAACTGAATTTGGAAAGTGTGTGTGTAATTATTTTGCTTCCGCTACTTCAAACAAGTGTTGTAATAACTAAATACTCCGATGTGGTGCCGCTTCGACGGCAATGAATGACTATGTAACATTCGTTGTGTTGTGCTGAATTCTTATGATCTTGGTTTGTTGCAAGTTGGTTTGAAGTCCTTCGTGATTTCAATTGACTACCGGGATTATATGGGCTCAAGTTTGGAAACTTGATTGTTTGCCGATCGTTTCTACACTTGAACTCTTATAATTTGGTCGGTTCTGTGACACGAAGCTGCCCGCGTGGCGTTTGGGCTCTGGAGCCTCAGCGGCCAGGGCCTCGAGTTTCGTGACGAGCTCGGTGGAGTTCTCAACCGCCTCCCCATACTCTACGCACTCGACGTCGCACTCGTAAGCGTGCTCGAAGGAGGAGCTGACAGTGATGACGCCTTTGGGACCGGGCATCTTCAGCTTCAAGTAGGTGTAGTTGGGTATAGCCATGAACTTGGCGTAGCCTGGGCGCCCGATGATGGCGTGGTATGTGCCCCGGAAACCGACCACCTCAAAGGTGAGGGTCTCCTTCCTGAAGTTGGCCGCCGTGCCAAAGCAGACCGGTAAGTCGATTCGACCTACTGGCAGGGCCTTTTTCCCTGGCACAACGCCGTGGAAACCACCGGCGCTTGGTTGAAGCCGTCCCCTGTCGATGCCGAGGAGGTCGAGGGTCTCGAGGTAGATGATGTTGAGGCTGCTGCCTCCGTCCATTAGCACCTTCGAGAGCCGGGTGTTGATGATGATGGGGTCAACGACGAGCGGGTAGACGCGTGGGGCAACCACCTTGTCGGGGTGGTCCTCTCGGTCGAAGGTGATGGGTGTGCTCGACCAGCTGAGGTACCGGGGCACCGCCATTCTTGCCGCGAAGACTTCACGGCGTTCCCTCTTGCACTGTCTTGTAGTCAACTGCGTCGAGGGCCCACCGTAGATCATGTAGCAGTCGTGGACGGCTGGGAAGCCGTCGTCGTCCTTGTTGCCCTCCTTGTCGCCACCCTTCTCCTTCTTTGGGTCGTCGCGTGTGTCCTTTTTGAACCCCAGACCGTCGAAATGCTTTTTCAGCATACGACAGTCCTTGAGCTTGTGGTTGGCTCCTCCTTTATGGTAAGGGCATGGTTCCTCTAGCATCTTATCGAAGATACCTCCATCTGGGGGGCCTCGAGGCTTCTTCCGCTCCATGGCGGCGACGAGGTCATCGTCGAAGTTCTCCTGCTTGAACTGCCGCACTTTCTGCTTCTTCTTGTTCTTCTTGAGCCCTTGACTGGACTTTCAAATGGTGAGTTCTTGACTCCCTTTGAAGATGAGATTCATCCAATTACAGAAGAGGACATAGGTGAGACCAATCCAGAAGAAACTCCGAACATTCAGATTGGAGACGAAGATAACATTAATGAGTATGGAATTTATTTCATAGCCACTTCGTTTGCTCCATGCTCATATGCAACATCTTCCTAATCTAATGGTCTCTCCAACATCACCACATTTGAGATTTCCAACCCTCTCTTCTTTTCTATTTATAAAAACTTTAAAAGGGCGGTTGTCGATGCATATGTATATAATAAATATTGCAGATCTCGTTGAGTTGATCTTGATATAGGTCAGCGTTGGAAGGGAAACCACTTCGCCGACATAAATTGATGGTTTCCCAAGGACAAGCTTAGTGTCATGAAATAAGCACTGATCAGATCGTAACATGAGCTTTTAATTATTTCCAACATTACCTTGTGTATTGAGCATATAAGGATAATTGTGAAAATATTCCTTCGGGTATTCTTGTCACTAACCTTTCCAGGATTGGAGCAAGAAGATCGGATGAATGACAAGCACAAGGTATGTCTAACCAATCATCATACAACATTGAATTAAATCCAAACTTGAATTTTGCAAAATTCAAGCTTGGGGGAGTACTTTACATAAAAACATCCTTTGCCATGTTGTTATGTTGGTTGTCCCAACCTTTGAGACATGCTCAATTTGTTAAATACTAATCACACTACTTCATGTCCACTTGAGTAGATCTCTATAAATGCTGTCATGCTACCTTTGTCTATTTACTAGCAAGTGTTGGTTTGGAAGTACTCGCCATACTTCCATTGACATTTAAATTAAGCATGGTGCTTAGGTTAAATAGCCTTCCTTAATTTGATTAGACATGGAGTCTAGTTTGGTTACTGAACTAAAAACTGCTTGAGTAGATATTGGTATATTTTGTCGGACTAACCCCTGTAGGAAAACTTTCATTATCTACCTGGGAAGTCCTGAGATAAACTCACATCGGAGATGAAGAGAGTGACACATGAAGTTTAACAATTTGCACAAGAAGGACATAGCTCATTCATCATACAGAGATGATCCATGGAAGGAGACAAAGTACATAAACAAGATACACAACCACTACGAAAGGAAAGCTTCCACAAGGTGATACTATACCATCACTCTTCAAGTAAGGTAACATCTTAAGATATCTGACTATCACTTTTATAAGCATCTCCTTGGTTCTGGCGTTCACATAAATAAAGAGACAAACATGTATGATTTACAACTCTAGGTTAACCAACCCAATCGATTCAACATGTTTAGTCCTTCCACTTTTGTGATCCCACACTCCTAATCATATGAGCTAAAATATTACACATTCAATCTTTGAGAGATATAAAGAAAAAGACATATACATAGATAGATTATCTTTCCATAAGGTTGAGCGATCTAATCTGACAAATATTTAAATACTACACTCATGATCTTATTATCCATCACCTTTGTCTTCTTCACTATGCTTAAGGTTAGAGAAGAACAAATACACTTTTGGTTCTGTTGGTGTTCTCCACCAACAGGGCCAATGCACTTGATCTCTGCCTTGTCTCTATGAGCAAGACACATTTTGAGAAACATGGAGGAGTTTTACAACTCCCAGATTCCATCAAGTGAAGGACCTGGATCTACAAGCATAAACACACTGAGTAGGATACTGCCAACGCCGCACTTCAAACTGCTGGGCAAATGAAGAACATGGGTGACACCGTATTAAGAGGTGCAGACGTTAAGGTCCACACCTGAATCAAATGACGCACCTGAAGAATGAACACGGTGAGAAGTCTTGTTCCGAAGACTTAAAACATTGAACCCTCACCGAAAGGTAAAATCGCTAGTTATCCATATTTGTCCTTTTTTCATTCCCTTTTACCTTAAATTATTTAGTTTCCTTAAATGGTTTGTTAGTTAATCATGCTATCTTGAAAAAAATAAAAAAAATATTAAAAATACTAAGCCCCATGTGAGTTTGCTCGTGGCATAAAACCCATAAGTACATTCACTGTGGTGGCGTAAAAATAAAATAAATATATTCCTGTTCTATAGAAATGAAAATATAAAAATAAATTTATGATCCTACCAAAGAGAGTAATATTTATTAGAGGAAGCTCAACATGATAAAGATAAAGAGATTTTTATGCTAACACTTAACTAGTTCCACAAAGCTTTGTTGTCTATTTGAGCTCCACAGAATTCAAGGATCAAAGAAGACTAGCAGACGGAGGACATTCTAATCGCTGTCAGGGTACTGCCGACATTCAAATACACCTCTGCCACCTGCTAGCTACATCAAAAGAAATTACGTCGAAATTTAGCTTGGGAGAGAGCACCCCCATTTATCCAGCTAAGTGTTTCTACTCGCATTTATACTTAAATAATAAAAAGATGCATAATCATAAAAACCTAAATAAAGATTTTATGCTTATATATATATATCTTTTCTTAGTTTGCTAAATAAATAAATAAATAAAGTTTGCTATGAACCCTCATGATAAGCTCTCACATGGATATGATGAATAGTTGCTTTGCCAATTACCTAGTTTTCAAATTTGAGCTCTCTCTCAAGTTTAGGCATGACTGTTATAATTTAAAGATTGCTCTAAACCTGAACTTGTGGGAAGATTACTTGATCTAAAGTCTAAGTCGTTAACGGATACGATATGGGTTGGTTGACCTGCTTTTTATCTGTTCCTAGAGATGCTAGAATTCTGGAGAATTTTATGTTTAAAAATCTTTCAAATGTTGCATGATGAGTTCCTGTATGATGAGAGTTTAAAATCCTACCACAGCCATATAAACATGCTTATTAGACTATGAACCATACATTTACTTTTTACTGCTTATGAGCATTGAGTGTGGTCAAGCTGTGTAGACCCTTAGGAGCTTGTCATGTGGTTAAAATCAAGATTTACTTGCACGTTCACTCATACATGCTGCTTCTACTCCGGAAGTACGCATCCACATACATTCACTCATTTCCATCTCCAGATTCACCCAAAATTATTCTACTTCTATCTGGGAGAGAATAGCCAAAAACATTATCCTATCCCTGTTATTCTCCGTGAAATAAATGCTCTTGATATTTTGGTTACTACCACTTGCTACATTATTCTAGGAGGGTGAATGCTCTGAAAAAAAGAAAAAAAATACGAGGAAATAAAAAGGGGCAAGTGCCCGGAACCTCGAAGAAAAGAAAAATTGAGATGAGAGTTAAAAATGGACAATTGTCCGACAGTAGAATTAGGGATACACGATACCCACCTGAGAGAAAAGAAAAAAAAAGAAAATATAGAGCATCTCATTCCTCTCAAAAACCTTCAAAGTGCAAGAAAGGTATGTATCCCCTCAAAAGAGCAAAAGTAGAATTAGACTATCACCATCATCACCATACACCATTCATCCACCACACATGCACATCTTGGTTTGACTTATTGACTCGTTTCTCTGGATCCATGGCTTGACTATGCAATAAATGTCTTGTAAGTATGTATTAGCTGTCTCCCACCTATAAGCTCCAGATATCAAAACCTTGTTAGAGTAGGGTGAGAGAGAAGGCAATATCATTATGCCTCATACCACAAATACCACATACTTTGAGAGAAGGCATATATCATCACTGCCTTGGTAATGATCCAGAAATACCACAAAAGAGAAACTAGAGAGAGTCATACAAGGAATCTCTGAGTTTCATTTAAAAATCTGCAAAAACTCCAGAGCTATAGTTGATCAAAGAACAAGAGACATGGTGCTTGACTTGACCGTTCTATCTTTTAACTGCTCCAGACACAAGTAACGGTTGCAAGCCCCATGGAGGAAGGTAATATGAGTAAGTTTAAATCTTAACAGTTTACCTTAACCTAGAGATGAGATCTTGTTTGAATGCATGTGTACCTTTAAGACATGAAACCACTGCAGAAACTCTTGAGTCCATCCTTGCTCAGGGACGAGCAAGAGGTAAGCTTGGGGGAGTTGTTGACAGTCCTTAAGTATCAAATTTAACTACCAAATATATAAAGAAAAGGATCCAAATGCATCCAACACCCAGACTTAGGGTTTTATCTGACAGAATTCCACGAGTTTTGGTGTTTGTCTATTTCTGCAGGGGGTTATCAGGAAATATGGAGAGAAGGCCCACACGTCTGGTTTACATAGAGATATTAACGTGCCGCGCAATTTTCTATCATCTAGAAGACTCCAGAAGCCACGGGAACGAACGGGAGGCCGAGCGGGCTCGGGGGCAGGGCTCCCGCCCACCCCCCTTGGGCGCCCACCCAGCTACAGAGTCCAATCAGGACTCTCTTCGGGGATTATGCTCCACCGACCTAAAGGATCAAGAATAACCGTTCAATCAATGTCGGTTTGATCCGACGGCCCAGGTTCACTTGAGGGGACTATATAAGCAGACCCCCTAGCCCCTGGAGGAGGCACCCCTTGATCATTATTCATTATTCATAGACATTGCAAAAGCTAGGGTTTAGAGATGAGAGCTCTCCTCTCTTCTCTAAACTATAGTAGATCTAGATAGTAGCGAGATGGAGAGCGAAGGAGGATTAGAGGAGAGGCCGGCCTATCGGTTCTTCCTCCGGTTGTACTTTGTCATGATCAAGCTCTAATCAAGCTTGCTCATGGGATGACTCTGGTAATCTACTTCTAATTCATTATGCAATTACTAATCATGTATGTTCTGGTTCACAACTCTTTTGAGTACTTCTAATCTATAGGACCCTATAGGTTAGAGTTGTAGTATAGGTGTAAGCGTGGTGCTTAGACCTAGATTACTTGTGGATATCCCCTGTCTAGCTGGATCGTGTGGTAGGCCACGTAGGTAACAGTTACGTTGGTCCTCTATAGTCCACCTCTCGTTAGCAGGACGGGTAGGGTTTATCGGCCTAAGGATAAGCATCCTTTGTGGTGTACTCTTATCACGTGGTTCATCACAGACATAGACATACCCCTTTGAAGTAGAGAAACCATAGTTATCCTCTCTATTCTGCTACCATCGCCCATATACTAGATTGCTCTACTCTCTATTCCCTTATTATTACCCATTGTTATCTTATCTTTAATATTGTTCTTATTCAATTCTACCATCTTTCCTATTTACACTTATCTATCTATCTTGGTTAAGTTAGAGCGTAGTTGGTTCTCCCGTTTCCCTGTGGATACGATAAAACCTTTAACCGGGTAAAAGCTTCAACGGTATCCGTGCGCTTGCAGATTATCTGTGTGCGTATAAATACCATAGTACACTCTAGTACCATGCTGGGGATGACAACCTAGTATTCAAGTGGCGTTAGCAAGTGTCAACAAACTTTAGTTCCACCGTGTTCAGCCACTCCTCAGCTTGAAGGGGTTCTTCAGCCTCTCTGAAAGGTGGGGGCTTAGTATCCATGAAATCCTTGAAACTGCTGTACTGATTAGGAGCTGGCCCTTCATGTGCATTACGACCACCCTAATTTGCCATTCGATTGATGGTCTCAGTGAGCATCCTCTGATTTTCCACCATCATTTGCATCAGCTCTGCTGGATTTGGTGGTGGAGGAGGAGGGGGTGGGTTCATATTCGCACGCTGTTTCGCACCTCGAGTGCCACGAGACATCTGTAAAGGTACAGTCAGTGAGCATTGATGATGACAAGACTTGCTGTAGAAGAACTTATATTTATGCCTAAAAGTATTCGAGAGAATAGCTTTACAGAAAAAGGCATAATAATTAAATTTCACAAAACAACATCACCAATCCAACACATTACAGAGATATCCACAATATGCACCACAACGGAAAACATCGTCATAACAGATCGAACATGTTAAGGTTACACATTGGGTCCATAAAGTTATTACACCATCACAGTACATAACATAAGGCAAGATCAAGGTTCTGGATTACATCATGATTACAAAAGCACCACTGCTAACCGTCAAACTACAAAAGATCCTCACATAACAACTACCCACAACCCACTACACTCCAGGCTCGTCGCCCGAGTCAGCGTCGAAGATCGCCTCTCCATCCTCGTCGCTAACTGGCTCAAGATCCTCGTCCTCCACGTCCTCGTGCAAGGGTGGTGCAGCCGCTGCTGGTCCATCGACCTCCATACCATCATCACCGGCAACAATCACCTGAGGTCCCACCTCCGGGTACATGGGTACAGAGCGAGGAATAGGACGTAGCAAGTTGTTGAGACGGTGAATCTCCACAAGACCAGCCTCAATCTGATCCTATAGATAGTTCTCCCGGTCAAGCGACTGAATCCTGTGCATATCCCAAGCCCGGCGCCTGTTCTCCGACACACGGAGCGCAGTATCCCTCTCACGAGTGATCTGCACCAACCGCTCCTGCACTGTCTCCCTCTCTCTGGCCAACTGACTCATCTGATCCTGCTTATGATCTCTCTCCCTAATGGCCTTCACCCACTGCTGCCTACGGTACTCCGCAATGTCTTCCCAGTCATTGCAGTCCTTCTGAGCTTGCTCCAGGAGCCTAGCTTGGTTGCGAAACTTGCGACCACACTTTTCAGCCTTCTGTTGCATCTCCTGAGCCTAGCGAACGGTCACCATCACCTGTGCATAAGTGTCCTCTCGCTGACTGAACAGCTTGAGCACAGCCATCATAGCACTCATAGCAGGACTAGAACTCTCAGCTCGCTCTCCCCTGCCTCGGACCAACGCACAACCATCAGCCTGCTTCCACTCCGCTGCTGCTAGGTCAGCACGGGGAATGGAGGCCGCTGGTCCTCCTGTCAGCTCATCACCAAACCTCTGACAGATATTGAGCAACATAGCTTGGGCTGCAACCTGAGCTGCTTCCCAAGGAGTCTGTCCATCTGAGTTACAGGTCCACCCTGTCCATGCAGGCCTGCCCCGATGTGGAGGTACAACTCCCTGCACAGCAAACCACTGCAACTCTTCAGTCATCTCCGCCTCCCACCAAGAATACTGAGGTGGCTCAGCATACCCTACAGACTGTAGCACCCTCTAGAGCAAGGTAGGAGTGCCAAACTTGCTCAGAAAGGTGTCACTGGGGTGAGATGAAGCGGGCACGTCCATCTGTGGAAAGGAATAAACGTGGGTAAAAGAGGATTAGTTTAAGCAACATTTAATTAATTAAAAGGGATGACATTGTAAGGAAAGGAGTAGATAGAATGTATGTATGAATGCAACATGATGCATGCACGAACCGTACGTCCTCACAAACTTAGAAAATTAATATTCTAACGGATATACGGTGGCATATATTTGTCTCTCGATACGATAACTAATGATTTTACACGTGTGCTGTTAGAGTACCTGCAGAAAACATCATTGCAGCCCAACAGTTCCCAAAATATCACTCAAGAAAGCAGTAAACTAAGTGCACATTGCTTACACATGCCCAACATGCACAAACAATGACACCACAGCTACCCGAGAAATTAAATGCTCCCCAATTAAGTTTCTTTCGTGTTTCCATGGTTTTGACATGTAACCACTCCAGAAAACCACCGCGAACACTCCCCTAGACCGTCATTTGGACGATCATGCTCTCACAGCTCACACTTACCAGGGCGTAGGTGCGACATTGCATAATTTAAATCTAGTGACATATGTGGCTAATTCAAATATGAAGGCTACCTCTACCATTAGACCACAGGGTAGCATAGTGCGGTCATCACACATCCATACCTGAGTACTGCCGGAGATGCATAAATAAAACCCCCAAGTCAGTACTTAAATAGCCACCTATAGTCCTTATATGGGCAAGGAGGATTCGACCACTGGCATACTTTAAGTGTTGGTTTTCAAAATTTTATTTAAAAACTCTTTGTTTTCAAATACACAAACGTTGCATTAATAATGCTGAACTTGCCTTGATGCCAGCTATCACAGAACCGACCAAATTATAAGAGTTCAAGTGCTGAAACGATCGACAAGCAATCAAGTTTCCAACCTTGAGCCCATATAATCCCGGTAGTCAACTAAAATCACGAAGGACTTCAAACCAACTTGCAACAAACCAAGATCGTAATAGTTCAACAAAACACAGCGAATGTTACATAGTCATTCATTGCCGTCGATGCGGCACCACATCGGAGTTACTTAGTTATTACAGCCCAAGTTTGAAGTAGCGGAAGCAAAATAATTACACACACTTTCCAAAGTTCATTTCACAAGTTCTTGTTATAGCCAGAGTCGTACACCATCCATCCAAAAGCAGCAGGTATGAGTTTGTTAGAGAACCATGCCCAACGGTTTAGTCTTCATCCCCAGTGGGATGGAGACAGGTCTTGCAGAAACCGTCATAAAATATATCATCTGCAACGGGTGGGAATAAACCCTGAGTACGAGATTGTACTCAGCTAGACTTACCCGTCTAGTAAAACATAAAAGACACCAAGGATCATGCAAGGCTAATATCAAGTGGAGCTGGTTGACTCAAGGGTTGCCAAAAGCTTAAAGTATAACTACAAAGTTGTGAAGCATCATATTAATCATTATCAGCCTACCACTAAATTAGCACCTGTACTAAAGCACTTCACTTGATTATTACAAGCAATAATAACCATATCACATTCATCATATGTTCTTCCTTGCTATCATCATTAAGATGAACCAAGTTCATTAGTGAATGCTACGTTTGCCGCTGCTCTGTCAAGTTCTCACTAACCGGGAGAGACGGCGATTCGAATCGAATTCCTATCCAGCTGGAGGGGTATTCCTAGCACTCACCCAAGCATCCCCCGTCGGAGAGCCAATGGGTCACCTTTGGTACGACTCGGGAATCGCGGCTCCGATCAGCGCCACACTCCCAGGGCTACCACTCTGCCAGGGAGGTCAGGAATTTTAACTCAGCTGCCTTTGGGCTTACGCCAATGGTCCCCCGCACACCGGACTTCCTCCGGTAGTGCAGATTTTATACTTGCCGGTCTTCCGGCCTGAGTCATATTACTTGGCTTTGCGGTCGGAACGAGTTATCCGGCCAACTAAGTGTTAGGCATGTGTTCAACATGACAAGAGGACGGACAACGGTCGGTCCTTAGCTGCCACAGACGGAGTCACTACAACCTTGCAAAACTCCGCTCGGCTTAAGCCAAATTAATCAGGTTCCATCCACGATAGCACATATAGACCATCGTGATCCGACATAACCCTATATCGCGCAGGTGACAGGATATCACCCGACTTCTACCGATTAAAGCATGGCTAAGCTGCTACTCGATCCTAACTCTATAACCGGGTAGTGGTAAGATATCTGGACAAGGATTGAGTAAAATGCAGCAAAGGTTTCATTACAACTCCTATACTTAAATGCATCAATAGATATAACATATTCAAGTAAACTTTCGAAAGTAAAGGGAGGCTTAGAATGCTCCGGGGCTTGCCTTTCACAAACGAGGCTGGCTCGTGGTTCGGGCACTCAACTTCTTCTTCGGGCTCCTCGAGTCCGGCTTGCTGGACCTCCACCTCCGGGTTGCCCTCCTCGCCTTCGTGGTTCACTTGGAGCTCGAAGGAGGCGGTCGTGTCCGATGCACCTATTGCATGCTCAATGAATAAGAAAGTGTGCATACTAAAGGATGAATGCTTGATAACATACTTGACTTACTGGACACTCATTTACGGAGTAATGGTTATGTCAAGTTCACACATGAAGCTAAGTCAACTAGTCAAAATCTACCACTCTACTATAACAGCAAGCATCACATAACAGAACCAGCTCAGTAAACAGGTCATAACTAATGCTAGACAGATCCAACAAACATGAGTGAGGACATTATAGAAAGCTTATGAAATTGTCTACAAATCATCTTTAAACCTAACAGAAAGATTCATAAGTTAAACAAGCCGTATAAACAAAGTTCCAGGTTCTGTCCCAGAAAAACAGAGAGCACCTATTTCTGGAACCCAACTTGAAACAGCCATAACTTTCAAACTATTGAACCAAAGGATCCCAAAATTAAACCACAGCTAGATCATAAAGTTTACAACAATTTTGATTTAGACAAGTCTCCCAGAAGATCAAGTTATCAACAAGTAAAGGTTGTATTACTCTCTTGCTGTCCAGACAGATTTTAACCCTTTAATTAATTATTTGATGACATAGCCAAAGCATAAACAATACCAACCACATGGCTTATCAGCACAAACACATCATAAGACAACCACAACATCATATGATAACCCCCAAACATTTAATAATAAGACATTTATTAATTTAATTCTATAAAGGAGCATAATTACAATATACTAGTAAAAGTGCTCAGAAAAATGTACAAAAATTACATAAGCACAAGCATAGCATCATGTCATCACCATAAAAATTTCAGAGCAATTGCACATGCCAAACTTAAGATAAGCATTTAACATGTGACAAGGTGTTTATTTCATAAATTCAGAAACATGGCTTATATGGTGTCAAACAGCAGATTTCAGATTATTTACATGTTACCAATACCATAAACAAGTTTGCCACCAAGGTAGAGCACCAGCTTAAGCACCAATTATTTACTATGATTTTAATAAGAAAACAAGCCATATCTCAATTATAAATTACATATCACAGACGCATTACTCCAAAAATCATGAAATATTTAACATAGCATTCTAGTACCACACAGAGACTATCATAAAAATTTCATGACATAAGGAGAAGCACAACAAAAGATATGAATTTACTCATGAATAACAAGATTAAATCCTAATAATTATTTTTCCCAGAAAACATGGTTCATTTTATATTTTTATTCAAAACTAGCCATCTCAAGGAATCTCACAAAATTGGTTTCACAATTTTTGGATCTCAGGAACAAGAGATATGATTTTTGTAAGAAAGCCAAAAATCTGGAATTTGAATAAAAATGAAGGAGGGAAAACAAGTGTCACTGACAGCGGACCCCACGCGTCAGGTTCTTCTTCCCCACAGCCGAGGCGACTCTCGCCGGCGATTTCTCCGCGACGGCGAGGTCTCCGGCCAAACCCTGGGTACTAGCGTGACCGCCAGACCCTTGCGACTCGATTGACCCCCTTTTCCCCGCGGCGGAGCCACCGGGAATGGCTTGCCGTCGACCATGGCGGCTCGGCGGAGGTGCTCGGCGTTACGCCGGAGCTCTCAGGCCAGTATAGCGCGACCTAGGGTTTCCTACAGCACCAGCGGACTACGGCAAAGCTTCCTAGGTAGACGACTTGGCTTGAAATGGTGCCGAATGAGCTGGCCACGAGAGCGCCCAACTCCGGCGGAAACACGGCGGCGCTGCGTGTCGTGTCCGGCGACGGTGAGCACGGTAGAGCATCCAACAAGTGGCGCAAATGCTCACTAAGGACCTAAGCTACCTCTAGGACCCAACCAGAGAAGATGAGAGGCTTCGAGGAGCTCGACATTTACATCGCCGGAGAAGAAGATCGCGGCGACCCGATTTGGGGGAAGTTGGGAATGTCGGCTCACCGGAGGGTTTCACGGCGAGTAAGTGGATGGAGAGTGGAGAGCGGTTCACGGCGGAGCTGTGGGCAAAGTCTGGTGGTCAGCAGCGCAGAGAGGAGCGCGTACGAGCTCGCCGGAGTGAGCTCGCGATGGTGAGCTCGCTGCGACCGCGTTTCTGGCGAGAGAGGGCGAGGCAGAGAGGAATGAACGCATCCACTTCGCCTGGGACATCGCCGTGGAGGACATGCACGCGCTGGGAGCTGACAAGCGGGGCTAGGAGCGACGTACGGACGCCAAATATCGACGGAGCTCTGCCGCCGGTCGGCCACGTCGACGAGCTCCGTTCTGATTCAGACAAAACGGTGATCGACTGACAGAGCTACTTTGACAACGATTAACTCCCAAACCAGAGCGAGTTAGGAGATGATGTAGTTGTCAAAGTTGGAGTACTAGCTGAGTTCTAGAACATTGTCAACTGGATCAAGAGCTAGATCCGCCTGGTTTGAAAGATATGAAGTTTTCAAAATCGATCGAGCAAACTGTTTGTGTTCCTGGACTTAGAAAATCTGCAAAAGTGTTGGAAACAGCCCCAAATCTGCCTTGTGGGTCACTTTTGAGCTAGATGTGGTCATTTTCATGAGATGGCCATAAAATAACTTTTGTTCCTTATAAAATTTGCTACAACTTTGCTGTAGAAAGTTTTGACATGCAAACATTTATATGAAACACTTTTTAAAAGCCTAAGCAAAAGAGGTTTCTAGGGCCTAGTTGTGTAAGTATGACTTAAGTGATTATTTTGGAGAAGTGATCAACATGAACATTGTTCCTAATGTTGAATTAAACATAGATAAACTAATTACCAAGACATAGAGCACAAACACAAGCATGGTTCACACAAACATAAGCATAGGAAGCCTATTTAAACAACTTAAATCACATTTTTGCATAGAATAACATGACTCAAGGGAGATGATGATCATGATATGCTTGAGTAAGTAATGATGCTCATGTTATGCATGTGATTTATGCAACCATAATACTGGGGTGTTACAGTCACCTTTGGTACGACTCAGAAATCGCGGCTCCGATCAGCGCCGCACTCCCAGAGCTACCACTCTGCCAGGGAGGTCAGGAATTTTAACTCACCTGCCTTTGGTCTTACGCCAATGGTCCCCCACACACCGCACTTCCTCCGGTAGTGTGCACTTTATAAATGCTGGTTTTCTGGCCTGAGTCATACTACTAGGCTTCACGGTCGGAACGAGTTATCCGGCCAACTAAGTGTTAGGCATGCGTTCAACATGACAAGAGGATGTACAACGGTCGGTCCTTAGCTGCCACAGACGGAGTTACTACATTCTTGCAAAACTCCGCCTGGCTTAAGTCAATTTAATCAGGTTCCATCCACGATAGCACATATAGTCAATCGTGATCCGACACAACCCTATATCGCGCAGGTGACAGGATATCACCCGACTTCTACCGATTAAAGCATGGCTAAGCTGCTACTCGATCCTAACTCTATAACCAGGTAATGGTAAGATATCTGGACAAGGATTGAGTAACATGCAGCAAGGGTTTCATCACAAGTCCTATACGTAAATGCATCAATAGATATAACTTAGTCAAGTAAGCTTTTGAAAGTAAAGTGGGAGGCTTAAGATGCTCTGGGGCTTGCCTCTCACGAACGATGCGGGCTCGTGGTTCGGGCACTCAACCTCCTCTTCAGGCTCCTCGAGTCCGGCTTGCTGGACCTCCACCTCCGGATTGCCCTCCTGGCCTTCGGAATTCACCTGAAGCTCGAAAGAAGCGGTCGCGTCTGGTGCACCTATTGCATGCATGATAAGTAAGAATGGGTGCACGCTGAACGGGAATGAATGCTTGACAATGCAATTAAGACTTCATTAGACACTCATTTACTGAGTAAACTTCTAAGATTAACTCACAAAGGATAACTAATTAAGTTAGCAAATCTTAACAAGTCCAACTATAAACAGCCTGCATTTCATAACAGAGCAGCTCAGTAAACAGGTCATAACTATTGCTCTAAAGATCCAACAAATATAAATGAGGACATTCTGGAAATCTTATGAAATTGTCTACATTTCATATTTAGACATCACAGCAAGATTCATAAGTTAAACAAGTCAATTTAAATAAAGTTACAGGTTCTGTCCCAGAAAAACAGAAAGCACCTATTTCTGGAACCCTACTTGGAAAAGCCATAACTTTTAAACTATTGGACCAAATGATCTAAAATTTTAACCACAGCTAGTTCATAAAGTTTACAACAACTTTGATTTAGACAAGTCTTCCAGAAAACCAAGTTATTAGTAAGCAAAGATTGAATTACTTCCTTGCTGTCCAAAACAGCTCTTAACCCTTTAATTAATTATTTGATGACATAGCCAAAACATAATCAGTATCAACCACATGGCTTATAAGCACAAGCATATCATAAGACAACCAGAACAGCATATGTTAACCCCTAAACATTTAATAACAAGGCCTTTATTAATTTAATTCTATAAAGGGACATAATTACAAGATACCAGCAAAAGTGCTCAGAAAAATCTACAGAAATTACAGAAGCACAAGCATAGCATCTTGACATCACCATAAAATTTTTCAGAGCAATTGCACATGCCAAATTTAAGATAAGCATTTAACATGTGACAAGGTGCTTATTTCACAAATTAAGAAACATGGCTTATATAGTGTCAAACAACAGATTTCAGATTATTTACATGCTACAAATACCATAAGCAAGTTTGACACCAGAGTAGAGCACCAGCATAAGCACCAATTATTTACTAAGATTTAAATAAGAAAACAAGCCATAGAACCAACATAAATTACATATCACAGATATATTACTCCAAAAATCATGAAATATTTATCATAGCATTCTCATACCACTCAGAGCCTAGCATAAAAGTTTCAGAACAAAAAGAGTAGTATGTCAAGAGATATGAATTTGTACATAAATAAAAAGATTAAATCCTAATAATTATTTATCCCAAAAACATGGTACATTTTATATTTATATTAAAAACTAGCCATCCCAAGGAACATCACAAAATTTGTTTCACAATTTTTGGATCTCAGAAACAAAAGATATGATTTTTGCAAGAAAGCCAAAAACCTGGATTTGAATAAAAGAAAAGGAGGGAAACGATGTGTCACTCACAACGGGTCCCGCATGTTAGGGTCGTCTTCCTCACAGCCGAGGCGACTCTCACCGGTGATTTCTCCGCGACGGCGAGGTCTCCGGCCAACCCACGGGCATCAACATGATCCCCAGACCCTTGCGAACCGATTGACCCCCTTTTCCCGCGGCGGAGCCACCGGAACTGGCTTGCCGTCGACCATGGCGGCTCGGCGGAGGTGCTCGGCGGTACGCCGGAGCTCTCGAGCTGGTAGAGCGTGACCTAGGGTTTCCTACAGCACCAGCAAACTACGGCGAAGCTTCCTAGGTAGGTGGCTAGGCTTAAAACGGCGTGGAACGAGCTGGCCACGAGAGAGCTCAACTCCGGCGGAAACACGGCGGCGCTGCGCGTTGTGTCCGGCGACGGTGAGCGCGGCAGATCGTCCACGAAGTGGCGCAAACGTTCGCTAAGGACCGAAGCTACCTCTAGGACCTAACCAGAGAAGACGAGAGGCTCTGAGGAGCTCGGCATTGAGTTCGCCAGATAAGAAGGTCACGGCGACCCGATTTGGGGGAAGTCGGAAATGTCGGCTCACCGGAGGGTTTCACGGCGAGCTAGCGGGTGGAGAGTGGAGAGCGGTTCACGGTGGAGCTGTGGGCGAGTTTTGGTGAGCAGCAATGCAGCGACGAGCGCGATTGAGCTCGCCGGAGTGAGCTCGCGACGGTGAGCTCACTGCGGCTGCTTTTCTGGAGAGAGAGCGAGAGGAAGGAGAGAGTGGACGCGTCCACTGCGTTCGGGGCGTCGCCGTGGAGGTCATGCGCGCGTTGGGAGCTGACGAGCGGGGCCAAGAGCAACGTACGGGTGCCAAATGTCGACGAAGCTTTGTCGCCGGTCGGCCACGTCGACGAGCTCGGCTCCGATTCAGACACGACGTTGATCGTCTGGCACAGCAACTTCAACGATGATTAACTTCCAAACCAAAGCGAGTTAGGAGATGGTGTAGTTGACAAAGTTGAAGTACTAGCTGAGTTCTACAACATTGTCAACTAGAACAAAAGCCAGATCGGCCTGGATTGAGGGATATGAGGTTTTCAAAATCGATCGAGCAAACTGTTGCGTCCCCAGACTTAGAAAATTTTCTAAGTGTTGGAAACAGCCCCAAATCTGCCTTATGGGTCACTTTTGAGCTAGATGTGGTCATTTTCATGAGATGGCCATAAAACAACTTTTGTTCCCAATAAACTTTTCTACAACTTTGCTGTAGATAGTTTTGACATGGAAACATTTTATGAAACACTTTTTAAAAGCCTAAGCAAAAGAGGTTTCTAGGGCCTATACATGGAAACATGACTTAAGTAATTATTTTGGAGAAATGATCAACATGAACATTGTTCCTAAGGTTGAGTTAAGCATAGATAAACTAATTACCAAGGCTTAACACACAAGTAAGAGCATGGTTCACACAAACGAAAGCATAGGAGGCATAATTAATCAAGTTAAAGTACACTTAAGCATAAAATAACATGGCTCAAGGTAGATGATGATCATGATATGCTTGAGTAGATGATGATGCTCATGTTATGCATGTGATTGATGCAACCATAACACTGGGGTGTTACAATGTTAATGGTTGTCGATGCCGATGGAAGGTGATTTGTCGATGATAGTAGAAGAAGGCGCAGGAATTGTCAATAAGATGGTGACGGTGTGCCGATCGCCTATGGTGGATAGATTAATGTTTTTGATAGTTATTAGAGTTTGTTTTTCATACGAATTTCGTTTGATTTGGAATTAGAGTCCTAGTCGTGTCTGGTTGTAACTCTTTTAGACAGGGTATAAATGTAGACCCTGTAGCAATGTAAGAATATACACAATCAATCAAACACAAGTTTTTACATCTATTCTAGCATCTACTTTTCGACGACTTCGTCACCTTACATATTTTCTTTTTACTTACGAGTTCTTAGGAATTCATCGAGTCAAACTCAGCGAGTTCTCAAGTTCTGCGTGAATACCTCTTGGCCGTGGCATCCGGGCGCATCGCTGTTGTCGGGACCAAAGTATTCGAGTTATCACCTTTGTCGATTGTAAGGTCAAATCGGCTGGCACGCCTTAACGTTGAATCGAGTATTAGCCCTTTGTGTTTGCAGATCCACTTTTGCATCAACATTTCGTCAGCAACAATGGAATGGGCTATTCGAAAAAAAGAAGAAAAAAATATGAGAAAAGCCAAAAGGCAAACGGGAAAATCCATACCCGTTCAAAAAAAATTCGCCCATTTCCTTTTCAGTAAAAGAGAGTCATGTTGCAAGGAGTGACCCAGAATATTTAGAATTAGGACTTCCACCAAAAATTCTGCACACATGCACATTCTGATCTAAGGGTATGGCGCACTCCCTCCAGTATGGTCCTGGGTTTGACTCGGCAATATATGCAGGGTAAGTATATTCCACTTGTCGAGGATATCAGTAAGGGGTACCCCAACTGATGTCCATGTCGGGATTATCCATACACAATTCGAGGCCTCCTACTCGACACTCTGCCCATTCACGCGTACGGTCATCGACGACTGCAGCCTCGAAGACGGAAAGGGTGTCGAGCGAATCGATCAGGGCTCGAGCGCCGGCTACCATCGAATACGGAAGCAGGCTCGAGCGAATCGGAAGGCGTCGAGCGCAACGACGCCGCCCGCCGCCTGACGCGGGCACGGGAACCAAGGCATTTAATGCGCCTATCGCGTTCTCACCTAACACGCAGGTCACGGGAAGCGTGATAGGGAACAGGCACCCGTCCCACCATTCTTTTTGCAGCCTTCCCCACCAAATAACCCATGGCGTGTCAGGGCACAGGAAGCATGGTCGGAACGTCTAATCAAGACCACCTCGAGACGTCCAAGGTCAGCGCTCTAGCTAGCAAGACGTTACACAGCAACGGACCCTCGACCAGACATGTTTCCTTCTTGGGGAAGGGTTGGGCGTCGAATGACAACATTACAACCGCTCTGATGTAACCGCCGCCATGACGTACAGGCGTGCAGCAGACAAACCAGCCCAAGACGGCGTACAGAGCAGGATACAGGGGCACGCGTAATCATCATCAAGCTACCAGGACGGGACGGCTCGAGACCACGCCGGTACGGAGGCCTCGAGTAGGTCAGCGCGCCATGCCCCTATCGACCCCTACTCTGACGCCTACGCATGTACCCTAGGCCCCTCCTTGGAACTATAAAAGGGGAGGCCTGGGAGTGATCACGGGGGAGACACCACAACATACAACACACACATAGCAGAGCGAACTCTCTCGATCTCCATCCATACCCTGCTTGTATTCACCCCTATACAAGCACTTAGGTGCAGAATAATACAAACTCTCCCCCCCGCTGGACGTAGGGCCTTCTCTTGCCCGAACCAGGATAAATCTTTGTGTCTTTTTGCATCACCATCTGGAAAAGGGAACACGCATACAAATTTACTAGTTGGTGTGACCCCCCGGGGGGAAAACACCGACAGTTGGCGCGCCAGGTAGGGGTCCTGCGTGTTTTTCATCGATTTCCCATTCTTTTCCAAATGGCCACTCTTTCTTCACTGATTCCGCGCTGCACGGTGATTTGGTTTGGGAGTCTCGAGTTCATGTCTACTGGCTCCGGCTATGACATGATCTTGCTCTGGATCAATGGACCGGGAGGAGCCCGCATTGCGCCAACATAGTTGAGGGCCCCGAGACGCCCTCGCCACCATGCCTCCCCGCCCAAGAAGAGGCGTGGACAGTTCCACCATCGCCCATCCGCCTCGCCACGACCGACAGTTTGTGCCAGGCGGGAGGTGGCTCAGGAGCCGACAGCCCCACGTGCCGAAACCATGGGCGTGACGGCTCAACGCCACGAGGATCGCACGATGACAGGAGGTGACGCGCCCCGTGCGCTCTCCCCCACCGCCGCACTACTTCCACATGGGCTGTTCGCTCCAAGAAGGGCGCTGCCGTTCGGTCTGGACAATGCCGCGGCGTCGCTCGCCAGGGCGATATGTCCGAATGCCCAGACATACGTGGAGAGACCAATGGTCCTCCCACGCGACACCGGAGTGCAGCAGCGGACGTTCGAGCTGCCGGATTTCTCCCAGGTACGAGGCCTCTACCGCCTAGGCCCTGGGCGGTACATGATTACCTCCCTCAGACAGCGGCTGCTGGAGGAAGGACGCGGATGCTTCTACGCCGCCGAGCCGGACTCCGGCTCGGAATCCGACAGCTACGACCCTACTAGGGAGTGCTTCCACATCGATGGGGCGGTGGAAACTACTGACGAAACACAAGACACTGCTGCTGGCGGTCAAGCCCCTGCAGCAAGGGAAGACCCCAGGACGCCTGGGAACGATGGTCAGGTCGACCCCCCTCCTTAGGAGCACAGAGCCGCGCAACTTGCGCAGCTGCGAGAGCTCAAGACGAAACTTGACGAGGATCGCGAGCGTCTCGTCCTGCCCGAGCAGATCCTTGAGCAGGACCTGCCTTACCCACCTGGCGGAAGTGTCCGTAGACGGGCTCGAGAGGTACATAGGCAGATCGTTGGGGATGGGGAGCCAGAACAACCGGTCAGCCGCTTCCCTCGAGCAAGCCAGAACGTTGTGGCGGCAAAGATGCTGTTGCGTAATATGCCCGAGCCCCCGAATTCCCAAGCATGGCGCATTCGAGACGAGGTGTAGACTCTGGTCCAAGTGGCGGTAGTTCAGCAAGCGGAAAGCTCGGCCTCCCGACGTCGAGGGGCAGCTACAGAAAAGCATGATGAGCCAACCCAAAACGAAAAGGAGGTATCGATCCATCAGCAACCGCCCCCTCGAGGGAAAAAGACCACGCTCGTCCTCCCCGTCAACAACCAATGTCGACACGACGCACGATGCGACATTGAAGAGAATCGTCGTCGTCGGTACGGGGACGCGGAAGAGCGCGGTTACAGCGCCCATCGCGGCGGGAGATACGACAGCGATGAGGACCGGATGGCCCCAGAGCCACCAGGCCCACGGGTGTTCAGCAGGGTGATCCGCAGCATGCCGCTGCCCAGACCCCCGACCAGCATCACAAAGTACAACAGCGAAACCAAACCAGAGCTGTGACTGGTAGATTTCAGGCTGGCCTGTCAGCTGGGAGGCGCTCGAGGAGACGATCGAGCCATCATCAGACAGCTGCCGCTCTTCCTCTCCGACACCGCCCGCAGGTGGCTCGAGGAGCTTCCAGCTGATCAGATCCACGACTGGGTCGATTTGGTTAGAGTATTCTAGGGTAACTTCAAAGGGACCTACATACGGCCTAGAAACTCGTGGTACCTCAGCAAGTGCAAGCAGAAGTCAGGAGAAACACTTCGAGAGTACGCTCGACGCTTCTTAAAGCAACGCACCAAGCTGCCGCACATCCCCGACAACGACGTCATCCTGGCATTTGTCTCTGGTACCACCAGTCGAGACTTGGTGCGGGAATTAGGCCGGAATCGCCCTCAGACCGTCGACGAGCTGATGGACGTGGTGGCCAACTACGCTGCAGGAGAAGAAGCGGTCGGTGCCTTCTTCACCTGTGAAGGAAGGAAAGGGAAGCCGCACGCCGATGATGATGAGGGCCCCAGTCGAGGGCCCAAGAAGAACAAAAAGAAGAAGAAGGCCCGACCATTCCAGCGGGAAGACCTCGACGACAATCTCATCACCGCCATGGAGCGCAAAAGGCCTCGAGGCCCCCCGGAGGGGGCCATCTTTGACAAGATGCTGAAGGAGCCATGCCCCTACCACAAGGGGGGGCAAACCACAAGCTCGAGGACTGCCGTATGCTGAAAAAGCATTTCGACGGTTTAGGGTTCAAGAAGGACGCCCGCGACGACCCAAAGAAAGAGAAGAGCGGTGACAAGGGGGACGACTAAGACGACGGTTTCCCTGCCGTCCATGATTGTTACATGATCTACGGTTGACCCTCGACGCAACTGACCGCAAGGCAACGCAAGAGGGAACGCCGTGAAGTCTTTGCGGCCAGGATGGCGGTGCCCCAGTACCTCAGCTGGTCGAGCACCCCCATCACCTTCGACCGAGACGACCACCCTGACAAAGTAGTCGCCCCTGGCGTCTACCCGCTCGTCGTCACCCCATCATCGTCAACACTAGACTCTCGAAGGTGCTGATGGACGGCGGCAGTAGCCTCAACATCATATACCTTGAAACCCTCGACCTCCTCAGCATCAACAGGGCGTAGCTCTAGCCAAGCACTGGTGGATTCCATGGCGTCATACCAGGGAAGAAGGCGTTGCCGGTAAGCCGAATCGACCTACCGATCTGCTTTGGCACGGCGGCCAATTTCAGAAAGGAGACCCTCACCTTTGAGGTGGTGGGGTTCCGAGGCACATACCACGCCATCATCGGGTGCTCGGGCTACGCCAAATTCATGGCTAATGCCAGCTACACCTACTTGAAGCTGAAGATGCCCGGTCCCAAAGGCGTCATCACCGTCAGCTCCTCCTTCGAGCACGCATACGAGTGCGACGTTGAATGCGTCGAGTATGGGGAAGCAGTCGAGAGTTCCACTGAGCTCGCCTCGAAGCTCGAGGCCCTGGCCGCAGAGGCTCCAGAGCCCAAGCGCCACGCGGGGAGCTTCGAGCCGGCGGAAGGAACAAAGAAGATACCGCTCGACCCCAACAACTCTGACGGTAAGGCGCTGACGATCAACGCCGACCTCGACCCCAAATAGGAAGCTGTGCTCGTCGAATTTCTCCGTGCGAACGTCGACATGTTTGCATGGAGTCCCTCGGACATGTCAGGCATACCGAGGGAAGTCGCCGAGCACTCCTTGGAAATTCAAGCTGGTTCCAAGCCAGTGAAGCAACGGTTGCGCCGCTTCGACGAGGAGAAGCGCAAGATCATTGGCGAGGAAATCCACAAGCTTTTGACGGCCGGATTCATCAAGGAGGTTCACCATCCCGACTGGTTAGCAAACCCTATACTAGTTAAGAAAAAGAATGGAAAGATGAGGATGTGTGTCGATTATACTAGTTTAAATAAAGCATGTCCAAAAGTTCCTTTTCCATTACCACGTATCGATCAAATTGTTGATTCTACGGCGGGATGTGAAACCCTTTCTTTCCTTGATGCATATTCTGGTTACCATCAAATAAAAATGAAAGAGTCCGACCAGCTCGCGACATCTTTCATTACGCCTTTTGGGATGTATTGCTATGTAACCATGTCGTTCGGGCTTCGGAACGCGGGAGCTACATACCAGCGCTGTATGCTCCACATGTTCGGCAAGCACATAGGATCGACGGTCGAGGCCTACGTCGACGACATCGTCGTCAAGTCAAAGCAACGGGGAGGTCTGATTTAGGACCTCGAGATCGCTTTCAGTTGCTTACGCGCCAACCAGATCAAGCTTAACCCCGAGAAGTGCGTTTTCGGCGTACCTCGAGGCATGCTCCTGGGGTACATCGTTTCCCAGCGCGGCATCGAGGCCAATGCCGAGAAAGTCTCGGCCATCACGAGAATGGGGCCAATCCGAGACATCAAGGGCGTGCAGAGAGTCACAGGATGCTTAGCGGCGCTGAGTCGCTTTATCTCGAGGTTAGGAGAAAGGGCGTTGCCGCTGTATCGACTTCTGAAGAAAGTCGAGCGTTTCTCTTGGACCCCAGAGCCCGAGGAAGCCCTCGATAACTTGAAGAAAACGCTGACCTCTGCACCAGTCCTAGTCCCGCCTCAACCCGCAGAACCTCTGCTTCTATACGTCGCCTCGACGACCCAGGTCGTTAGTGCTGCGGTAGTGGTCGAAAGGCAGGAGGAGGGTCATGCGCTGCCAGTCCAGAGGCCGGTATATTTCATCAGCGAGGTGCTCTCGGAGACCAAGGCACGTTATCCACAAATCTAGAAGCTAATCTACACCGTAATCCTCGCCCGACGCAAGCTACAGCATTACTTCCTCGGCCAGCCCATCACGGTGGTCTCATCCTTCCCCTTAGGATAGATCATCCAGAGTCGGGAGGCCACAGGAAGAATCGCAAAGTGGTCGGTCGAGGTCATGAGCGAGACCCTCACTTACGCGCCCCGCAAAGCTATCAAATCACAAACCTTGGTGGATTTCGTCGTGGAATGGACAGACTCCCAGCTCCCCTCGGCTCAAGTTCAGGCAGAGCTATGGACGATGTACTTTGACGGGTCCCTCATGAAGACAGGAGCTGGGGCGGGCCCCTGGGCATTCATATGAGGTACGTCATCAGGATACATTTTGCAGCGTCCAACAATGTTGCAGAGTACGAGGCCCTTGTCAATGGTTTGAAGATCGCCATCGAACTTGGAGTTCGACGCCTCGACGTTCGAGGCGACTCCCAGCTCGCCATCGACCAAGTGATGAAAGCCTCTAACTGCCACGACCCGAAAATGGAGGCGTACTGCAAGGAAGTCCGTCGACTCAAGGACAAGTTCCATGGCCTCGAGCTCGTCCATATCGCCCGACGCTACAACGAGGTGGCCGACGAACTCGCTAAGATCGCGTCAACTCGAGGCATGGTCCCACCTGACGCGTTCTCAAGAGATCTACACGAGCATTCCGTCGACTTGGGCTTGGGGGCTGGTGTCAAAACCGCACCTACCCAGCAAACCGATGCCGTCGAAGCGCTACTAATGGCAGCCAAGGTAATGGAGGTGGAACGGCGGCCTAGTCGACCGTTTGACTGGCGCACGCCGTTCCTCGACTGCCTAATCCGCTGCGAGCTACCAGAAGATCGATCCGAGGCCCGCCGTATTGCTCGACGGGCCAAGTCATATGTAATCTATGGCAAGGACAATGAGCTATATCGGCGAAGCCCGACGGGGATCTTGCAGCGTTGCATCACCATAGAAGAAGGCCGAAAGCTCCTCGAGGATCTGCACTCGGGGGCTTGCGGTCACGACGCTGCTCCACAGACCCTCGTAGGGAACGCTTTATGACAAGGCTTCTACTGGCCAACGTCCGTAGCTGATGCCATCGAGCTCGTACGCTCATGCCATGGGTGTCAATTCTACGCTAAGCAGATGCATCTCCCCGCCCACGCTCTCCAAATGTTCCCATCACGTGGCCATTTGCGGTGTGGGGGCTCGACTTAGTGGGACCTCCACAAAAGGCAAAAGGAGGGTACACCCATCTGTTGGTGGCCATCGACAAATTCTCCAAATGGATCGAGGCTCGACCCATCACAAACATCCGCTCCGAGCAGGCCGTCTTTTTCTTCACCGACATCATCCACCGGTTTGGGATCCCCAACATCATCATCACTGACAACGGCACTCAGTTCACCGACAAAAAGTTCTTGGACTTCTGCGACCAGCATCACATCCATGTGAACTGGTCTGCAGTGGCCCACCCTCGAACTAACGGCCCGGTCGAGCGTGCCAACGGCATGATTTTGCAAGGGCTCAAACCAAGGATCTACAATCGCTTGAAGAAGTTTGGCAAGAAGTGGGTCAAGGAGCTTTCCTCAGTCCTATGGAGCTTAAGGACAACGCCAAGCAGGGCCACAAAGTACACCCCATTCTTCACGGTCTATGGCTCCGAGGCCGTGCTCCCGACGGACCTCGAGTATGGGTCCCCTCGACTCAAAGCATAAAACGAGCAATCAAATAAGGAGACTCAAGAGAATGCGGTCGACCAACTCAAGGAAGCTCGAGACATGGCCCTCCTCAACTTCGCCAGATACCAGCAGAAGCTTTGACGCTACCACGGCAAGCATGTGCGGAAAAGAGATCTGAACGTGGGCGACCTTGTCCTACGTCGGCGACAGAGCAATCAAGGACGCGACAAGCTGACTCCGCCCTGGGAGGGCCCATACGTGGTGGCCGAGGTCCTGAAGCCAGAAACGTACAAGCTGGCGGACGAAAAAGGCGTGATCTTCACCAACGCATGGAACATCGAACAGCTATGTCGATTCTACCCCTAGAATTCCAAGGCTTTATGTTCCCATGTACATTCTGTATCAAAGCCTTATGAATGAATGCATAAATAAGATCTTTCCCTCGAGTAACTTACTTTTTTACGGGTCAAAGCCTAGACATTATAAGGGAGTACCAACTATGACACATCATAGTCGACACTCCCTCGGGGGCTAGCAGGGGGATCCCCCCCAAGCACCAAAAAAAACTATGCAATTTTTCTGTCCCTACTTAGTAAACCTTGCACGGTCGAGTAGTTGAGGCACCTCGAGCCCCTTAAGGGTTGAGAGACAACGAGCCTGAGAACTCCTACGCCCCCGAGCTATGGAAACTCTACTCGCTTCCTCGCCCTTGAGGCGATCGAGACTGCCTTAAATGAAAGACTAAACGAGGAATACGAACGTAGGCGCAAAAAGAAACAAAAGAGCCTCGAGCGGAAAGACAGATAAACATTCACAAGATCTTACAAGTCACTTAAAAGCGCAATGTTACTTAAGACAAACTAGAAAGTTCTATACAAGGGGCCTCAGCACCTAGAGTAGGCTCGCAGGCCTCAGTCCGCGTCTCGGCCCTCACCATCCTCGCCCGCGCCTGAGCTAGTCTCTGGGGGAAGTACCTCTGGCTCGAACAACTTGGCCAACCTCTCTCCAGGGACCTATGCGTCGTCGATCAAGGCGTGGAGCCTCTCCTCGTTCTCTGCGTCTGTCTTGGAGATGTCGGTGATGAAGCCGTGGGACACCACCTCCATGTCATAAGAAAAGCCTGAGCAGACTACCGCCATCGCCCGCTTCACTCTGACGTGAAGAGCGTCCCGCACCCGGTCCCTCAGCGTAGCTCCAAGGTAGCATAGTTGGTCGACGAGTGCGTTGCCTCGAGCCTCCTCCCTCGACTCGTCAACAGGCTCGAGCTCCCAGGAGGCCGAGAGGTCGCTTATCGCAGTCCGTAGACGACCATTCAAGGCGACCTCCCCCTCGAGCTGAGTCTTGATGGAACGGGCCTCGACTTGGGCGGCCAGCAGCTCATCTTTGAGCCCTGCAAGGACAAACATGAGGGAATTAGATAACACCAAGCATACCACAGAAAAGAAACTCAATAGTAGAAAACATACCACGGATGCTCTCCTCCAGAGCCGTGTTCTCGTCGACCAGGTTGGTGTTGGCCCTCTCGACCTCCCTGTTGGAGCGCGCCAGCTCGGTGTTGGCGACACATAGATCCTCGATCACCTTGCCGGCTTGCGCGATGGCCCCGTCTTTTTCCAGCAGCGCTCTCTTCAGACGATCGACGTCGTCAGAAAGGCTGCGGGATCGAGCCCGCTCCTCCTCGAATTCTTTGAGGGCCTTCTTCTTGGCCTCCTCTGCGGCGCTCCTAGCAATCTCACCGTTCACGCACTCCACCTTCATCCTTTGAAAGGCTTCTCGGGCGGAGGCGAGTTCAGTCTGGAGGAGGCCCTTCTCCTTGTCCAGGTCAGCAACGACGTTCTCATAGGACAGGGCCTCCTCCCGGGCTTTGGACACGACTTCCTCGACCGTCATGGCCCGTTCCCTCAGAGCATAGCCTCTTCCACAGCTCTCGTCGAGACCTCTCGAGCCTCAGCCAGAGCAGCCTCCATCTCCTTCTCCTCCTCGAGCGCCAAGAGCTCCTTGTAGGCCTTGAGGAGCTTCTCCTGCGACTCTAGGAGTTTATCCTTAAGGATGGGGAGTTGCTCCCAGCCGCCTCTCGTGGCGTGGATGAAGCTCGACTTAATGCGGGAGGTCTCTTTCAGGTCCTGTGAACCGGTGGTTGAGCAGTTAGAACACAAAACCAAATGTTCTGTAAGGATTAAGGACTGAAAAACACTTACAAAGTAAGCCGGTGCGAGCCCGTTGTTAACCACGTCAGACAGGAGCCCCACCGTGTGCTTCATCCACAGGCGAAGCTCCTCAACGTGCTCCCACTTCACGGCCTCCTTCCAGTCGTCCAAAAAGATATTGGGTTCGGACGGATCGGTGGAAGCCCGGATGCGGATCCGGTCGGGACACCAGTTCTCCATCTTCTGGTCGGCGCACGCCTTGATGCCCCGGATGAGCTCCTCGATGGTTTCGAGAGACCCCCCGTGGCGCAGGAACAGGTCGACGAGAGAGGGGAACCGCCCGTCGTCATCCACGGTCTTCCACGTCCAAGTTTCACTGCCGCCAACGCCACCCGACGTCCCGATCTCATCTTCCTCGGTGGGGATGCGCTCCTCCCACGATCGACGCCCCCGGAGGAACCACGGAGCGATCCCGTCCATACCATAGATCGTCCTCCTGATCTCAGAGTCGGGGTCGACGGGAGTACGCATCATGTAGGCGAGCGCCACCACGCCGTCCACCCGCTCCGACTCTGCTGGGATCGCGGTAGGCGCCCCCGGACGGAGCCACGCCGGGGTCGGAGGACCAAAAACTAGAAGGCCCTCCTCCTGGTTTCCCGGCTCCTGTGGCGCCACCGGCTCTGGTTGGGGCGGATCAAGCGGTTCCACCAGCTACTGGCCCCCCTGCTGCTGCTGCTCCTGGAGCTCCTGCGGCTCCTGTTGACGATCCTGCTCCTGCGGCTGCTGCCGCGTCTCCTGCTCACGCTCCTCCTCTTTGTTCCTCTACTCCTCGATGGAGCGAAGCCCGGCAGGCCAGGGCGTCCGTCTCGCGACGAGAGAAGCCTGGGCCTCCTCGTCCATAGGATGGGCATCCCTCGAAGTTTTGTTGCCGCCAGACCCATCACTTATGGTGATAGGATCCCCCTCGACCCCAGATCGGGGGGCGGCTCGGGGGCTCCCTCCTGCCCTTGGGGGTGAGGTGCCTCGACCCGCTTTGGCGACGAGGGGGCGGACTCACCCACCAGGCGACGGGGCGGGGCGTTCTCGGTGCCAGTCGGTGGTCGAGGGTCGGAGGAGCCTATAAAACGCAAAACAAAAGTCAGTCATCATGGTGGTCGACGTAAGAACAACACAAATCCCGTAACAACAGGAATAAGCTGCTGACCTGAATCCTTGGAGGCCACTCCCACTTTGAGCCTTTTGGCCAACGAGGGTTGGGCCTGCTCGAGCGTCCGCTTCAACCTGAACGGGCATGAAAGAAGCTATTACACAAAGAGAACACGATGACTTGGGAAGATGAAAATCATAGTGTCGAAGACCTTACCTCACAGGGAGAACAGCTCACCTGCTGGTACCTCGACCGGTAGGCCTCGAACCACCCCGCGTCGGGGCTCCAGGCCCCTCACGAGCGGGCGCCGGCCTCGGCTCCGCGTCTCCCCCCTGGTGAGGCCCGGTCGCCCACCTTTGGTGCAGGGGGAGGTTGGGGGTGCGGGACGGACCGGCTTTGAGCCAGTGCGGGAGGAATATCGGCACTGGAGCGGCGGGGCGACGACTCCCTCTGCTGCCTCTCAAGGGGTCCACCTGGACCCTCCTTTGGCATACCTGTCCGCGGGACATCAGCGTCGGCTCGAGGCGGACCCTCGAGGATCCTGTCAAGCTGGGATGCCATCCCCTCGGAATCATCACTGCTGTCGTCGTCACCGTCGCCGCCGTCGTCCTCACTGGGGGATTCTTCTGCAGGCTCCCTCCTTTACCTGGACTTGGCTCGACGCGCCTCTAACGATTGGCGGTCGAGATTCTTCTTCTTCTTCTCTTTCTTTTCTGAGTCCTTTGCAGACTTCTGCTTTTCTGCGGATTGATGCCGCTTGTCACGGTCGACCTCGTCCTCCTTTACTGGAGGCCTTAAGGACCGAACGTCGATCGGTCCTTGCGAGAGCAAAGACTAGCTTAAAGAGGGATCAAAGGAAACCTAGAATCGAAATGATGTGCAGAAAGAGAACTTACCAGATCGATTGACCCCTCGTCAGGCCTCATAGGGAAGCCATTGACGTGCTCCGGCTGGAAGTCGCCGGCGACGGCCGCCCGGACCCGGGCCGCAACCTCGTCGTCCGCCAGAGCCTCGTTGGACATCCAGCACGCCTCGAGGTCCCGGGACGAGACGCCAGGACCCATCTCGTCCATCCTCAACGGCCGAGACATGAACGGGAGAACCCTCCGATGATGGACGGCTGAGAGGACGAGAGCGGCGGTTAGGCCTTCCACGCGCAACTTCTTCAAGGCGTCGAGGAGGGGGTAAGCCGCGACTGGTGAACTTGGATGATGCCGTACGTCCAGTTCTCCGGGCGCTCCGTAATCAGGCGGCCGGTGTAGGTAGGAAGGAGGCCGTCGTCATTCTGCAAATAGAACCACTGGGAGTCCCACCTGGCGTGGTTTGATGACAACCCCACTGTGATGTACTCGTGTGGCCTCTCCGTCTTGCCGGTCTTCAACACCAGGTTCAGGCACCCGGCCCGTACGGGTTTCCTCACTCCAGCGGCTCCGGCGGGGGCGTTGAAGAGCTCGCCCCAGTAGAGGTGGAGCCACAGGTCCCAGTGGGGCATCATCCCCAAATAGCCCTCACACACCACGGCAAAGACCGCCGCGACGGTGATGGCATTAGGGGAGAAGTGCTCGAGCTCCACCCGGTAATGGTGGCAGAGCGCCCGCATGAAGCGACATGGAGGAGCACCCAGGGCGTGGCGGTGGAACTTGGCGAATGAAACCACATAGCCCTTGGGCGGCTTGGGCTCCCGGTGGTCCGCCGGTGGTGCGATCCACTCCGGCGACGACAATGATGTGCGGTGGCGTAGGAGTCCATCCCTCTCGAGCTCCAACAACCGGTGCTCCATCATCGACGACGGGCGCCAGTCGTCGGTGGCGACGAGTCTCACAGGCATCCTTGGGTGGAAGGAAGGCGGATTCGCTATTGCTTGAGGGTGCGCGCGTGCATGAGATGGCAAGGGAGCAAAGGCAGGAATGAGGGCAGAAGGCAGAATGGAGAACGGCAACCGGGCCACATGATATTTATAGACGGCAACCACCAACGGGCAGATCCAATAAATACGGTAACTCCCCCCATGAATGCGCCGCCTAACGGTCTTTTTTCCTCTCACAGACGAGACGCTACGAATTCTACCCCGATACAGTGTCGCAACAGCTCCCGCCTGAAAAGACGCGCCCAACAGGCAAAAAGGTGAACCACCGCGGCCTCTTCCTTCCTTTGTAAGCCACGGTACGTACCTGCAAGAGTCTCGAGAGGTCACAGGCTGACCCGCCGAAAGGGTTCGACAGCCGATCTCAAGCACCAGAGTTAGGGAAATCCGGTGAGTGGTCGAAAGTCGAGGTCCGCCTCGAGAACTCGCTGGGGATGTCCAAGGTAGGGTCGAGACAGTCGAGAGGAATCCCCCCGACGGGAGGCATCGAGCCACTGGACTCTATCGAATGAGACCAGCATCCCCGACCACATCGACCCCGCTTTATGAGAACGCCTCCGGGCTACAGCTGACCTCCTCAAAAGGGGCACAGGTTCTCACTTGGACTACCTGTTAGGAACTCAATCTGAGGTGGATGACGCTCGCTCTATTGAGAGTACGTCGAAACCGCTGCGCAGAACGAGCCAATCAGAACCTTCCACCATAGGTGTCGACAGTGTTTCTGCACATTAGGCGATATAACCCTCAAAGGAGTCAAAAACTCCTCCAAGGGCTCGAGGGCTACCCCCGCGGGGACGCTCGCGCGCTCCCACGGAACCTCGACTATAAAATATAGCCTCCACTCGAGCGCCAGCGCTCAAATGGAGACTCGGGGGCTACTGTCGAGGATATCAGTAAGGGGTACCCCAACAGATGTCCATGTCGGGATTATCCATACACAATTCGAGGCCTCCTACTCGACGCTCTGCCCAGTCACGCGTACGGTCATCGACGACCGCAGCCTCGAAGACGGAAAGGGTGTCGAGCGAATCCATCAGGGCTCGAGCGCCGGCTACCGTCGAATACGGAAGCACGCTCGAGCGAATCGGAAGGCGTCGAGCGCAAGGACGCCGCCCGCCGCCTGACACCGGCACGGGAACCAGGGCATTTAATGCGCCTGTCGCGTTCTCACCTAACACGTAGGTCACGGGAAGCGCGATAGGGAACAGGCATCCGTCCCATCATTCTTTTTGTAGCCTTCCCCACCAAATAACCCAGGGCGTGTCAGGACGCAGGAAGCATGGTCGGAATGTCTAATCAAGACCCCTTCGAGATGTCCAAGATCAGCGCTCTGGCTAGCAAGGTGTTACACAACAACCGACCCTCGACCAGACATGTTTCCTTCCTGGGGAAGGGTTGGTCGTCGAATGACAACACTACAACCTCTCCGACATAACCGCCGCCATGACATATAGGCGTGCAGCAGACAAACCAGCCCAAGATGGCGTACAGAGCAGGATACAGGGGCACGCGTAATCATCATCAAGCTACCAGGACGGGACGGCTCGAGACCACGCCGGTACGGAGGCCTTGAGTAGGTTAGCGCGCCATGCCCCTATCGACCCCAACTCTGATGCCTACGCATGTACCCTAGGCCCCTCCTTGGAACTATAAAAGGGGAGGCCTGGGAGTGATCACGGGGGAGACACCACAACATACAACACACACATAGCAGAGCGAACTCTCTCCATCTCCATCCATACCCCGCATGTATTCACCCCTGTACTAGCACTTAGGTGCAGAATAATACAAACTCTCCCCCCCGCTGGACGTAGGGCCTTCTCTTGCCCGAACTAGGATAAATCTTTGTGTCTTTTTGCATCACCATCTGGAAAAGGGAACACACATACAAATTTACTAGTTGGTGTGACCCCCCGGGGGGAAAACACCGATACCACTATTACCATACCTACCCAAAACTCCAGATAAGCCTTTAAAGGTAGGATGATCAAAGAGAAGGCATCAAATCCTTATGCCTTGGTGAGGAACCACTTACAAAATTTGAGCGATTTGAGAAGAGTCATTCAAGGAACATACGCTATCTTTCTTTTCAAAAATTTGCAAAACCCCAAGTTTCTGCGCAGGGACTGTGTAAGTAGAATTGAATTCAAGCTGTTCCATCTTTCAATTACCCAAGATGATTTGGTAGACACTTTGAAATTCATAAATCCGGGTGAAGCTTGATATAACTTGTATGCAGATTTCTTTGACAAGGATGATGAACCCATTTGGTCCATAGCAGTTTACTCGAGGACGACCAAAGGACCAATTGTGGGGGAGTTTGTTGGCACTTCTTATCTTATAATTATAAACATAATTTTTATAAATAAAATAAATAGATGATAGGGCTTTTATCTAACCTTTCCATAAGCTTTGTTGTAAATATCAATTTCAGGAACGACACATGGAAAGGCGCAAAAGACACGAGAAAGCGGACTTCAAGAAAGCATTTTCTGAAAAGGCGCAAATCAAGATTAAATGGAAAAGCCCACCAAAACACTGAACTGGATCCATCCGTAACCATGGAAAGGATCAGGGTCCAGAGACGAACCCACCACGCGAAGGCGGTGGCCAGGGGGCCCACCAGTGGTGCGGTCGCACCTTGGTGCGGGCGCACCCCCCGTGGCGGCAACTCGGTCCCACCTTTTTTAGGCAGTTGCATGGCGGCATGCATAGGATGGTTTCACCTACTACAAAATTTGTATCACCCCGAACCGTCTTATGGAGCTATAAATTGAGACTCCCACTCCCCCATTTAAATATATCAAGATACAAGAAAATAGAAGGAGTGGTGCTTTAGTTTTCCATTAGTTTAGCTCTAGCTATTTTAGACTTAGGCTAGAGAGAGAGGCAAGAGTTGAAGTGTAGAAGCGGGGTCGAAGCAAGTTCTACTCTAGGGTGGACGAAGTGCTGGACCTGTCGGCTCTCGCTCCTTCTTGAACCTCTACATTCGTTCTTACTACTTGAAGTAAGAGGTTTGTGTTACATTTCAGTTTTGATTCATTATGTGAATTACTTTAATAAAGCTATTTGCTTGTGGGATCGCCGGTCGTTCTTAGAACGGGTGCTCTAGTAAGAGGACTCCTGATAAAGACGGATAATCCTACGCATCGCTAGAGCAGTAGTCACCTTCGTAGACGTGGTGTCTAAGTTGTGGGCTACATTCGTATGTGGTATGGCTTTCGGACAGAGGGGTAGGTGTCAGTGTAGTGACAGCATCTGGCATTCATAGTAATCCCCCACGATCAGTCGTAGCATAGTGCTGATACTGGGATCGCCTAGTTACCTAGGACTCTCCGTGGGCCTGAAGCAAGTGAGTAGTGGGAAGGTCTTTTTACTTAGTGGTTCATCACTTTAGTGTATCCTCTCAGCCATGTTCTCCTCCCTACTATCTTCTAGGGTGATTAGTTTAGAGTCTAAGTGATGTTTTGCCGTTTGTTGTGGATAAATACGATACCCTGAATACTTTCGGGTGAAGTGCTACAACGGTACTTCCGTGCGCTTGCAGATTTTTTCTGCTATCGCAAAGAAGCGCCAACACTCACCAAGTGATTTGTAAAGGGTTCTTGACCCTTCCTCGTGGGAGATCACAATTGGCTACTCTAGTGGATTGCTCGTGGCTTGGAGGATCCCCATCTTGTGAGTGGATGTGTGGCACCCGCTAAGGGTTTAGCTATAGATTGCCAATTAGCTCGTGATCCATCAAGTGGGTGTATCGCCACAACGAGGACTAGCTTGCAGGGAAGCAAGTGAACCTCAATAAAAATCTTATGTCATCTCTTGCCGAGGATTCTCTTGTGATTGTGATTGATTGATTATATATCTACTCTACATACTTGCTTATCTTGCTAGTTGTTTAGCTTGTAAAGCTTGGTTCTTGTTTAGAGTAGAGTTGTTGTGTAGCCTTCTCTTGTTTTTGTGGTTTAGTGTTTAGCCTTGTACTAGTTTCTATAGGTGGCATGCATAGCTTAGTTGAGCAAGTGCTAGAATTGCTTTGCCATTTGTTTTACTTACACACTTGCTTAGTAAAGTTTGTAGAAAATTTAATAGGCTATTCACACCCCTCTAGCCATTTGGACCTTTTAGAAGGGTCTTCCTCATCACAAAGTCCAAGATCCGAGCTAGACGAGTGAGACCTCCAACGGAGCGGCTTGACCCCTCAGAGAACGGCTGGCGAAAGCTTGGAGAGATGAAGTCTACTGGAGGAAGCTCACCACCGTGGGGACGATGTGGGGGCTTGTAACTGGCACAGCACAACTCGTGGATCTTAGTGTCATAAGAAGTCAGACCCCAAGTCTCTCTGGCACACTGAGCTATCACTCGGTAGTCAATGCCTGCCAGTGCAAAGTGAATGTAACTGTGATCTAGGGCAACCCACACTGAAGCATAGAACTCCCTGACCCACTCCTCCACATAGGTACCTGGCAAAGCAAGGAGCCCAGCAAGCCCTGGTAGATAGCTCACATAAGGACTGATGTCCTGACCATCGACTTTGCCTAGCACCTCAAGATCCAGAACTCTCTGCTCTCTGAACTGAGCCTTGAAAAGCATTTAGGCCCCTAATGAGTTTCGGTGATTAATGACAATGTTGATTACTGTGACTAACATGTGTTTTGCAGAGGCAAAGTCATTAGTGTTAGGTCATGGTAATTGGTACTCGATGGACTAGGACGTTGATGCCTAATTAATAGTGGAAATTGTTTCGGTTTTCAAAGGATGGTTGGACATCGTCAAGACTAGACTAGGTCTAAGTGCCATATGGTGAAGAAGGGCACTTAGAGTAGTTTAGGACTTAGTTTTCCTTTGACCATACTATTAAGAGGGGCATTGAATTAGTAGCTTGACCTAGGCAAGGCTTTAGGTTTAGGTGTGGTGCACACTTGGTAAACCTAGCACTAGGCAGCTCAGAGATAGTCCTTAGGTCGAGAGGACCAAGCTTTGTTTTGGAAAGATCGTGTTTCGACGAAGTTTGGGTGCCTAAGCAGGCATCGGACGCAGCACCAGACGCTTTGTGAGTGCATCCGGTGAGGTTGGCTCGAGTCAGAGTGACTGGGTGCCTAGGGTTAGGCACCGGACGCTCGCACCAGACTCACCGGGGAGCGTCCGGTCCTACACCTAAGGAGGTCTACATTTGACCAAGGCATCGGACGCTAGCACCGGACTCACCGGGTAGTGTCTGGTCCTAAACCCAGGGAGGGTGTAACTTTACGCTCACACTAGAGAGTGTCAGCGGACGCTCAGAGGTAGCGTCCGGTGCTCTGTCAGAAGAGAGTACAGTTAGCCGTTGTGTGTCACAGGACGCTTGGTGCAGTGCGTGCGGTGCAACATTAACAGCGTCTGGTGCTCCCGTTTTCTGTGTATAATGGCCGGCCCTTGGACTTGATGGGGAGTATTTATACTCCTCCACCTCGTCCATGGGAGGTCTCTTGCCCATTTGATCAGTTGAGAATCACCTTGTGGTGCAATAGAGAAGCAAGAGCCTAGAGAGGATTGAGATTTGAGAGATTTCTTGAGTGAATCCTTCTCTAGTTGAGTTCCAAGAGTCAAGTGTGCATCCACTACACTCTAGTGCCTTATTTGGGTCAAGTGAAAGTTCTTTGCTTGTTACTCTTGGTGATCGCCATCACCTAGATGGTTCGGTGGCGATTGGAGGCACAAAGACAACCCGGAGTTCTTGTGGGTGGCTCGTGTCAAGCTTGTGAGGGTTGTGGGCGATTCACCGTGACAGAGTGTCGAAGAATCAGCTCGTAGAGAGCACTTGGTCCTTGCGCAGACCAAGGGGCAGCAACAACCTTACACGGGTGCTCCAACGAGGACTAGTGGAGAGTGGCGACTCTCTGATACCTCGGCAAAACATCGCCGAGCCCTTTCTTGCTCTCCTCCTTTACTATCTAGCATTTACTTTGTGCAATTGCCTTGAGCTTTTACATTCCTAGAATTGCCATGCTAGAATAGGATTGGAACTAGGTTGCAAAACTCTTTTATCCGGTTGCTCTCTAGATCACACTAGGCACAAGGGGTTGAATTGGAGCTTATAGGTTGCTTAAATTTTTATAGAAGCCCAATTCACCCCCCCTCTTGGGCATCTTGATCCTTTCAATTGGTATCAGAGCCTAGTGCTCATTATTTAGGCTTCACCGCCTAGAGAAAAGATGTCTAACGGGGATGGACCGCCACCCATGTTCGATGGCGATGACTTCCTGTATTGGAAAATACGGATGGAGTCATACCTGAAGGCATGTGACACTAAGTGCCTAAAAGTCACGACCGAAGGGTTTACTCCTCTGGCAAAAGACACTGCTCTTACTCCACAGAGCAAGAGAACGAGAAGTGGAATGCAAAGGCCAAAAACCACATCTTTAGAGGTCTTTGCAAAGAGGTGTTTAACCACGTAAGGAACCACAAAACCGCCCATGAGTTATGGAAGGAACTTTGTGTGCTCCATGAGGGATCAAAGAGTGAGCGTGAGGAACGCTTTCATCTTGTGATGAACAAGCTTAATACATTTGAAATGCTTCCGAAAGAAAATGCTAATGAAATGTATTCTCGCTTGAATGTTATTGTAGAGGAGCTAAATGGACTTGGGCTCAATCAAATGAGTCCAGCGGATGTGGCGAGGAAGATACTATGTGTTTTTCCCATTGAGAAATATGGGCACATAGTACCATGCTTCATCAAGGCGATCTCTCCTCCGCCACACCAATGTCCATCTTGGGGAAGATCAACGCTCATGAGATGTACATGCACATGAACCCCCAAGATAGCTCTTCATCGGCCAAGAAGGAGAAGAAGGACGTGGCCCTCAAAGCTTCTCACAAGGGCAAAGCCAAGAAGATTGAGGTTGAGTCATAAACTTCAAGTGGTGATGATGCATCCATTGCCCACTTGGTGAGAAGAACCACCAAGATGTTGAAGAAGCTCAACAAGAATGGAGTCAACTTTGACTCCAAGAAGAAGAAGTTGTTCACAAGTAGCAAGAGGAAGACCATCTCTAAGATGGATTGCTACAATTGTGGTGATCTTGGTCATCTTGCTCACTAATGTCCCAAGCCCAAGAAGGACAAGTACAAGAAGAAGAACAAAGAGCAAGATGATTCAAGTGATGAAGAGAAGAATGACAAGAAGCCATACAAAGAAAGGTGGCAAGAAGAAGGAGTACCACAAGAAGAAGAATGTCAAGGCTTACATTGTTGGTCATTGGCTCACCGACATTGAAAGCACAAGTGGTGACTCCTTCGGAAATGAAAGTGATGATGAGAAGGTTGCCGCCATTGCCATTGATGCTTCATCACCATCATCTTCACCACCATCTACATCCTCTACACACCTATGCCACGTGGCCAAGGGTGACCGGAAGGTACAAAGTGAGGATGAGAGTAGTGAGAGTGATAGTGAGTATGAATCACCATCTTATGACGAACTTGTGCAATTGCTAAACAAATACACTAAAGTCATAAGAATGACTAGAAGTGAAAATGATAAGCTTGAACATGAAAATGAATCACTTCTAGCAAAGCTTAAATCTTGTGATGAGCTTAGAGATCAAAATGATATCATGACCACTAAGCTCAAGGAGCTCAAACTCTCTTTAAAAGAGCTCAAAGATAAACATGATAAACTTGAGAGTGTTCATGATGAGCTTATCACTAGATATAGAGCTTTGAAGGAAGAGTTCACAACTCTAAAAGCTAACTATGATAATCTTGAGATAGCATATGATCTTGCAATCAATAAAACACATGTTGCTACTAACATGTTTCTAAGCTTGATGTAGCCACATCCTGTGATGACTTACTTGTGGAGAGCACTAGCAAATGTGTTGGTTGCAAGGGCAAGAATGTGGTAGTGGAAAAGAGCTATGAGGACACTATCAAGATCAAGGAAGAAAATGCCAAGCTCAAGAAAGAATTTCAAGAGCAAGCCAAGCACAACACCATTGTGATTGAGCCACTTGATCAAGATAAGAAGCTTGCACATGAGAACAAGTTGCTCAAAGAAGAAAAACAATATCTCAAGCTTGGATTGTTGTATGACAAGCAAGAAGAAGATGAGTCCTTCATCTTGGAAGAGTTAGAGAGCAACAATGACCCAATCATCAAGAAGCTAACTCAAGAGAACAACAAGCTCAAGAAAGAGAAAGAACACCTAACCAAGGGGTTAGCCAAGTTCACCAAAGGGAAGGACCTTCAAAGTGAGATTTTCAAGAACACCATCATGAAGATGGACAAGAGTGGGATTGGCTACAAGGCTCATCAAATCAAGCTCATCAAGTCACTAGCCAATCATGATCAACCAAGCAAGCCAAAGCCAAAGAGGTGCTTTGAGTGTGGACAAGAGGGACACTTTGCTCATGAGTGTGAGGCACCACTACCACCACCCTTGCCCAAGCATGCTAGACCATTTGCCTTCAATGCTCACTACATTGTAAGGAAAGACAAGAGTGGCAAGGTCAAGGTTAGCTTCATGGGGCCTCCCAACAAGCTAAGGCCTAAGAAGATTTGGGTGCCAAAGCAACTAGTAGAGAAGGTCAAGGGCCCTAAACAAATGTGGGTCCCTAAATCTCAAGCTTGATCTCTTGTGTGTAGGTGAACTACAAGACTGGTGTATCACATTGGGTAATTGATAGTGGTGCACTCAACATATGAACGGAGATCCCCGGATGTTCACCTCACTTGATGAAGATGTTGACAACCAAGAGAAGATCACATTTGGTGACAATTCAAAAGGCAAGGTCAAGGGTCTAGGAAAGGTTGCAATATCCAATGACAACTCCATCACCAATGTGCTCTATGTGCAATCATTGAGTTTCAACTTGCTCTTGGTTGGACAACTTTGTGATCTTAGCTTCCAATGCCTATTCAAGAAAAAGGAAGTAATAGTGACCAAGGAGGATGATAATGAAATGGTATTCAAAGGCTTCTGACACAACAACTTATATGTAGTTGATTTCTCATTCGATGAAGTTGATATGAAGACTTGCTTATTCACTAAGACCTCACTTGGGTGGTTGTGGCATAGAAGGTTAGCACATGTTGGAATGGGCACACTCAAGAAGTTGATGAAGAAAGAATTGATTAGAGGCTTGAAGCATGTAACTTTTGAGAGGACAAGCTATGTAGTGCATGTCAAGCCGGCAAGCAAGTTGCAAACACTCATCCAACAAAAGCCTATCTCTCTACTTCAAGAGTGCTTGAGCTACTTCACATGGATCTATTTGGACCAACCACATATGCTAGTCTTAGAGGCAACAAATATTGCTTAGTCGTAGTTGATGATTACTCCCGGTACACTTGGACATTCTTCTTGCAAGACAAGGCCGAAGTTGCATCAATATTCAAGAAGTTTGCAAAGAATGCCCAAAATCAATTTGATGTCAAGATCAAGAAGATAAGAAGTGATAATGGCAAAGAATTTGACAACACCAACATTGAAGAGTATTGTGATGAATTTGGGATCAAACATGATTTCTCCTCAGCATACACACCACAGCAAAATGGGGTTGTAGAAAGAAAGAACCGGACATTGATCACCTTGGCAAGAACAATGCTTGATGAGTACAACACTTCCGAGAAGATGTGGGCCGAGGCAATCAACACTGCATGCTATGCATCAAACTGGCTCTTTCCTCACAAGTTCCTAGAGAAGACACCATATGAGTTGCTCAATGGGAAGAAGCCCGATGTCTCATTCTTTAGAGTGTTTGGGTGAAAATGCTACATCTACAAGAAGCTCCAACACTTGGGCAAGTTCCAAAGGAGATGTGACATTGGCTACTTAGTTGGCTATTCATCAAAGTCCAATGCTTATAGGGTCTTTAACCATGCCACAAACATGGTTGAAGAAACATTTGATGTTGAATTTGATGAAACTAATGGCTCCCAAGGAGCAAGTGATAATCTTGATGATGTAGGTGGTGAACCATTGAGGGATGCCATGAATAATATGCCGGTGGGGGACATCAAGCCAAAAGAAGATGATGTGCAAATCATTGAGCCACCATCCACCTCACATGTATCACAAGATCAAGACAAGAATGTGAGAGATGCTCATGAAGACACACAAGTCACTCATGAGCAAGCGGTGGCACAAGCACAAGATGTTGATGCTCCCCAAGCAACCCCTCATGTGGCGCCAAGAAGATCAACACATCTCCTCCAAGATCACTCTCAAGATCTCATCATCGGAGTCCATCACGTGGTGTAATTACATGCTCTAGACATGCTTTATTTATTGAACATCATGCTTTTGTATCTCTTGAAGATGAACCAAAGACCATAGAGGAAGCTCTTCGTGATGCGGATTGGATCATTGCCATGCAAGAAGAGTTGAACAACTTCTCTCGCAACTAAGTGTGGACACTTGAAGAGTGACCCAAAGATGCAAGAGTGATTGGAACAAAGTGGGTCTTCCGGAACAAGAAGGATGATCAAGGCAAAGTGGTGCGCAACAAGGCAAGGCTCGTGGCAAAAGGCTTTTCACAAGTGGAAGGTCTTGACTTCGATGAAACCTTTGCACCGGGGGCAAGACTTCAAGCTATCCGTATCCTACTTGCTTATGACATGAGCATAATCATCTTCATAAGCATACCATGATCATCATTCACCTTGGAGCCTGTATCTTATGCATAGATGTTGTTGAACTTGCTTAATTATGCTCTCTATGCTTGTGTTTGAGTATGCCATGCTCTTGTGTGTGTCCTAGACCTTGGTAAGTAGTTCATCTATGCTTAACTCAACCTTAGGATCAATGTTCATGTTGATCATATCCTCAAATTATGTCCCTAAGTAATGATTTCACTCATAGGCCCTATAAACCTCTTTTGATTAGTCTTTTAAAAAGTGTTTCATAAAATGTTTGCATGTCAAAACTTTCTACAGCAAAGTTGTAGAAAAATTTATAAGGAACAAAAGTTGTGTTATGGCCATCTCATAAAAATGATCACAACTTGCTCAAAAAGGGCCCAGAAGGCAGAATTGGGGGCTGTTTTGACACTTAGCAAAATTTTGCAAAGTCCTAGCGTCACCAGTTTGCCTGAAGGTTTTTGGAAGCTCTATATCTTTTCATCCAGGCTGAATTGGTACTCCAAGATTGTAAACTACACCATCTCCTAATTCGCCACAGTTTGGAAGATAATCAGCGCCAAAGTAGCTCTATCAGACATCATCTAGGTGCCATCTGGCACCCGTACGCCGACGTTGGCCCCACTCGTCAGGTCATCGACGCCGTCATGGATGATACGCCACCCCGCACTCACCCAGCACCCGCCCACTCGCTCTGTCTCTCTCGCTCACGACTCTGACGGTAGAGGCGCCATCGCCATTGCCGCCGAGAGCTTCGCGAGCTCTTCGCGTTCTCGCCTTCGCATCGCGTCACCTCTACGGGCGTCTCTGAGTCCGCCTCGAGCTCTGCCTTCTTATCCACCTCTTGGCTGCTCGAGATTTCCCCGAGGTGAGCCGCATTTCCCAAGATTCCCATCGTTAGGTTCACGGCCGTCGCGACCCCGACTTCGACGAACCTCGCCGCTGCTCCATCCCTACCTCCTTTCTTCTGTCCGAGTCACGTTAGAGCTTTCTTAGGCCATCATCGTCGTCTGTGTCACACCATTCCATCCCTGGTGACACCGTCGAGCGGGAACATGGCCGCAGTGCCGTCGCGCTCACCGCCGACGACCACCCTGCACGTGAGCAGACTCACCGGAGCCATTAGGGTTAGGCCTTTCTACCTAGGAAGCTCCATGCTGTCTCACTGATGCTTAAGCTGCCCTTTCCCGACGCTCAACCGGTCGGAGATGGCCGGCGTAAGCCGGGATAGCTCCACCATGCCGCCATGGCCGATAGCGACCCCTTTCTGTTGCTCCAACCCTTGAACCACCTACCTCTATCGACGCGGAATGACTCAGGGAGCACACTGATGCCCTTGGATCCACCAGAGAAGCTTACCGTCGGCGAGCATTTGCCGGCGAGTGTGGCCTCTGTTCTCTGTATCGCTGACACGCGGGTCCCGCTGTCAGTGACTCAACGGTTTCCTCCTTTGTTTTATTCAAATTCTAGATTTTGTGCAATCTTGCAAAAATCATATCTTCAGTTTCTGAGCTCTAAAAATTGTGAAACAAATTTTGTGATGATCCATGGGATGGCTAGTTTTTAATAAAAATATAACATGTACAATGTTTTCTGTGAAAAACAATTGTTATGATATAATCCTGTTATTTCAATGTAAATTCATATTTCTCGTTATACTGCTCCAAATGTTGTGAAATTTTCATGCTATGCTTTGTGTGGTAGTAGTATGCTTTGGTAAATATGTCATGATTTTTGAAGCACTGTATCTCTGGTATGTAATTTATGTTCATAATATGGCTTAAATCATTGTGTAAATCATGGTACATGTTACATGCTTATGCTAGTGTTCTCCTTTGGTGTCAAGCTTGCTCAGGGTATTAGTATCGTGTAAATAATCTGAAATCTACTGTTTGACACTGTTTACCCCATGTTTCTTAATTTATGAAACAAGCACCTTGTTACATGTTAATTACATATCTTAAGTTTGGCATGTGCAATTGCTCTGAAACATTTATACTGATGCCTAGGGGTCTTGCTTGTGCTTCTGTAATTTTTGTAGATTTTTGTGAGAACTCTTGCTGGTATCTCTTAATTAAGCCCTTCTATGGAATTAAATTAATAAAGGCCTCTTAATTAAGTGTTTAGTAGTTAACATGTGGTTTTCTGGTAATCTTTGCTTATACTTGTTCTTATGAGTCACTTGGTGAGTACTATTTATGTCTTTGCTATGTCAACAAATAACTAAAGGGTATATAGCTGTTCTGGACAGCAAGGGAGTAAATTGAGTATTGCTTAATGATAACTTGGTTTTCTGGAAGACTTGTCTATATCAAAGATGTTGTAAACTTTGTGTTCTAGCTGTAGTTAAATTTTGGGGTCAATTGGCCCAGTAGTTTAAGAGTTATAGCTTTTCCAATTTAAGTTCCAGAAGGTGCTCTCTGTTTTCTGGGACAGAACCTGGAACTTTGTTTAAATTGACTTGTTTAAATTGTGAATCTTGCTGTGATGTCTAAAGATGAAATGTGAACAATTTCATAAGCTTTCCAGTTCTGAGTTGTTCTTTGAGCTGCCCTGCTGTTGGTTGTTGCTGTTAATTGTGTAAGTTGGTGTGTCCATGTTAATTGTGGTGGTACTCTTTTGTGAGCTTGTATAGAAGCTTACTCAGTAAATGAGTGTCCAGTGAAGTAGGTAATCATGTGTGCCAAAGCATTCATCATTCTCTTCGTATGCATACATTCCTTACTCATCCATGCATGCAATAGGTGCACTGGAGACTGCGACCTCGTTCGAGCTCGAGAGGGTGATTCCAGAAGGTCCGGAGGTCACCCAGGAGACGGAGGCCCAGCCACTAGGACACGAGGAGCCCGAAGAGGAAGTCGAGTGCCCTAGTCACGAGCCGGCTTCGTTCGTGAAAGGCAAGCCCCAGGGCATCTTAAGTCTTCCAGTTAATTTAAAAGCATGCTTTAATATGTTATATTTATTGCTGCATTACGTATAGGAGTTGTGATGGAACCCTTGTTGCATTATATCTTTCCTTGTCCAGATATCTTATCCTACCTTGGTGTAGAGTTAGGATCGAGTAGCAGCTTAGCCATGCTTTAATCGGTAGAAGTCGGGTGATATCCTATCACCTGCACGAAATAGGGTATGTTGTTGGATCACGGTTGGCTATATTTGCTATCGTGGGAAAGAACCTGGTTTAAAATGACTTAAGCCGGGCGGAGTTTTGCAAGGTGGTAGTAACACTATCTGTGGCAGCTAAGGACCGATCGTTGTACGTCCTCTTGTCATGTTGAACGCATGCCTGACACTTAGTTGGCTGGATAACTCGTTCCGACCGTGAAGCCTAGTAGTATGACTCAGGCCGGAAGACCGGCAAGTATAAAGTGCGCACTACTGGAGGAAGTGCGGTGTGCGGGGGGCCATTGGCATAAGACCAAGGGCAGGTGAGTTAAAAGTCCTGATCTTCCTAGCAGAGTGGCAGCCCTGGGAGTGCGGCGCTGATCGGAGCCGCGATTCCTGAGTCGTACCAAAGGTGACCCGCTTGCTCTCCGACTGGGGATGCATGGGTGAGTGCTAGGAATAACCCTCCAGCTGGATAGGAATCGATTCGAATCGTCGTCTCTCCCAGATAGTGAGAACTTGACAGAGTAGCGGCAAACGTAGCATTCACTAAGTACTTAATGGTTCTTAATGATGATGTTGAGGATAGCAAGAACGAACATATGTAGAAATTGGTTTGGTTATTATTGTTTCTTAGTAATCAAGTGAAGTGCTTAGTCTAGGTGGTAATCTAGTGATAGGTTAATGATAATCAAGATGATGCTTATAAGAATGGTTTACTATCCAATCTAAGCTTTTTGGCCAATGTATGAGTTGAGCCAGCTACACTTTATACTCAGCCTTGCATGATCCTTGGTGTCTTTTATGTTTGATTAGACGGGTAAGTCTAGCTGAGTACATCCTCGTAATCAGGGTTTATTCCCACCTATTGCGGATGATATCTTCTATGATGGTTTCTGCAAGACCTGCATTGATCACGCTGGGGATGAGGACTAAACCGTTGGGCATGGTTCTCTAACGACTTCGTATCTATGATGCTTTTGGTGGTTGTGATGAGACTCTGGTTGTGTGTGTGAAAACTATATTGCTTCCGCTACTTCGAACCTGTGTTGTAACAACTTAAGTAACTCCGATGTGTTGTCTCTTCGTCGATAGTGAATGAACTATGTAACAATCGATGTATTGTGTTGAACTATTACAATCTTGGTTTGTTGCAAAGTTGGTTTGAAATCCTTCGTGATTTCAGTTGACTACTAGGATTATATGGGCTCAAGTTCGGAAACTTGATTGCCTGTGCAATCGTTTCTACACTTGAACTCTTATAATTTGGTCGGTTCTGTGACAAGATGCTCCTTTTCTTTCTTGAGCTTGTTGTTCTCTTGAGTTAGCCTCTTGATGATGGGGTCATTTTTGCTTTCTAACTCTTCCAAGGTGATGGACCCATCTTCTTCTTACTTGTCATACAACAAACCAAGCTTGAGATATTGATTCTCTTTGTTGAGCTTCTTGATCTCATAAGCAAGATCCTTATCTTGATCAAGTGACTCAATCACCATGGTGTTGTGCTTGGCTTGCTCTTCTAATTATTTCTTGAGCTTCTCATTCTCACACTTGATCCTTGCATTTTCTTCTTTAATCATGATAGTGTCCTCATAGCTCTCGGCCACTACCACATTCTTGCCTTTGCAACCAACACATTTGCTAATGCTCTCCACAAGGAAGTCATCACAAGATGTGGCTACATCAAGCTTAGCAACATGGTTAGTAGCAACATGTGTTTCATTAGTACCAAGATCATAAGCTAGCTCAAGATTGTCATTGTTTGCTTTTAGAGTGGTGAACTCTTCCTTTAAAGCTCTTTGTTTAGTAATGAGCTCATCATGCACACTCTCAAGTTTATCATGTTTATCTTTGAACTCTTTTAGAGAGAGTTTGAGCTCCTTGAGCTTAGTGGTCATGATCTCATTTTGGTCTCTAAGCTCATCACTAGATTTAAGCTTTGCAAGAAGAGAGTCATTTTCATTTTCTAGCTTATCATTTTCATTTCTAGCCTTTCTTATGACTTTAGTGTATTTGTTAAGCAAGTGCACAAGTTCATCATAAGAAGGTGATTCATATTCCCTATCACTCTCACTACTCTCATCCTCATTTTGTACCTTCCGGTCACCCTTAGCCATGAGACATAGGTGTGTAGAGGATGAAGATGGTGGAGAGGATGATGGCGATGGAGCATCAATGGTAATGGCGGCAACCTTCTCATCATCACTTTCAATGTTAGTGAGCCAATCACCAACAATGTAAGCCTTGCCATTCTTCTTCTTGTGGTGCTGTTGATGCAAAAGTAGATCTGCAAACACAAATGCCTAATACCTGATTTAATGTTAAGGCGTGCCAGCCGATTTGACCATACAACCGACAAAGGTGATAACTCGAATACTTTGGTCCCGACAACAGCGTTGCGCCCGGATGCCACAGCCAAGAGGTATTCACACGGAACTCGAGAGCCCATCGAGTTTGACTCGATGAATTCCTAAGAACTCGTAAGTAAAAAGAAAATGTGCAAGTTGACGAAGTCATCGAAAGTAGATGCGAAAATAGATGTAAAAACTTTGTGTGTGATTGATTGGATTATTTCTTACATCGCTACTAGGTCTACATTTATACCCTGTCTTAAAGAGTTACAATCAGGTATGACTAGGATTCTAATTCCAAACTAAACGGAATCCGTATACAAAACAAACTATAATAATTATGCAAAACATTAATTTATCTATGCTAGGCGATCGGCACACCATCATCATCTCCCCAATGATTCCTACGCCTTCCTCCACTATCATCGGCAAATCATCCTCCATCAGCATCGGCAACCATCAATATCAGCCATCGGCATAGATCAACCATCATTCCTAGACTTGGTCATATCCTGCTGCTTTATCATCGGCATCATAACCCATCGGCAATTCCCTTGTCAACCAGTCATCACTTTTTCCGCCTGCCGATCCCGGTTCTATTAACTTTCCAGATACGTGTCAAAGAACGGTGTCAACACATGCCCCCAATTTTGGAGTATAAAATCATTAATGCTTCGAAATTCTCTCCTAATAATGATGCCCTTTTTGCAGTTATTCCTTTCTAATAGCAATTAATTACCAAATCCAAACAGCCTTAACCCAGGTCTTCAGCATGCACCTCCAATTTCTCAACCCCCCGAACCAAATCTCCTAAACATCCACTCATTGGCAACTGTTCTGTTAGAGTGGACTACCAATGAGCCGACCAGGAGATCCTGCACAGTAAAATATCTCCTAAAATCATGACCGCTTGCTGTCAAATCACCTGCACAATCCCTTGATTACCGTGCGAACAATTACCATATCCACCTGAACACCCTTGAATTTCATGGATACGGCAAAGAGATAAGTCAGAAATGCCCCTGCTCATTTTACCCTATAAATACTTCCTTCCTTGGTACTCTTTCTCTACCTAGCCATCCTTCATTCCCCAAACTCATCTCTCTGGCGGCGGCATTGTTGAAGAGCCCGAGAACTCCAGCAAAATCTTCCCCAACGGTTTCTCAAGTCTCCGATCTTCTTCTTCGCCGGGAAGAAATGGCCGTCAACTTCATCGTCCCTGAGGTTAATCTATTCCCATCTTTCCTCTCTTTTCCGCACCTTTTTACCTTTCACATGTCTACTTACTTAGCATTTTTCTTTCTTCTTTCTTTTTCTCTATTCTTCCAATCTTTGAACCTTAGGAACTGAGTGAGAAAATCATTATTCCTACCGAGCAACCTCACCTTCAATGCCTTGGTCCACTGGGTAATCCGGATCCTACCGATCTGATCAATGCGGAGACAAATAGAATCCCCTTTAGAGCCGAGAAGTTTTCTTTAGATATGTGGAAAGATACCTTCCGATCCTGGCCAAGTTCCACCAAGGGATGGAAGGATTGGTTCTTGAGGGTTAGCAACATGAATGAAGTATACTGGGGTGAACGCAAACTAGATCAGTGCATCAGGCTATCTATTGTCGATATGGAGAGAAATGAGTCACTACTGATAGCTGCTTCATACTTCTGGTCAGATACTCTCAATGCTTTCCTTTTTGGTTATGGCCCAGCTTCCCCCACTCTTGCAGATGTCCTCATGCTCACCGGTTTAGACATTGCAACTGCCGATGATGGCCATTTGTTCGACCGCAAGGCCGAACGCAAAGTAGAAACACGCAACATCGGCGGCTGGTCAGGGTATATCCAAAAGTATCAGAGAACGGGACCAGTTGGGCAGAGGGAACACGCTAATTTCCTGAACATGTGGCTAGACAAATTCATTTTATGTGGCCGATCAGTAGGACCAACCTCCGTCTACTTATCGGCAGCAGAAAGGTTAGCCGATGGTGGCCGATTCCCTCTCGGCCGATACCTTCTAGGCTCCGCCTATCATCTCCTCCATCAAGTGATTGAGAAACTTCTGTTAGGTGAACCCATTGGCAACCTAGGAGGCCCCTGGTGGTTCATCAACATGTGGCTCAATGTTCATATGCACAAACGCCTTTGGTTTGATTTCTTTGCACAGCAATTCCCCAAATACATTGCCAAAGATTATGAACTGGCTGACGATGAATCGGCAACTCGCTCACCCCTCAATTATGGTGAAGCTGCCATAGTTCTCCCTCGCACCGGCTACAATGAAAACCAGATCGGCCGATTCTTCCAAACCTTGTATGATGGCCTCTCCAAAGATCAATGAGCATGGATGCCTTATGAAGATCTAGAAACCAGATTCACGCTCACCTTCCATCCTTTTGACGATGCTCTCAACAAGGATAATGACCTGATGATGGCAATCATCACTCCGTGGGCAATCCCAGTGAACACTTTTGGCAGCGGGAAGAACACCAACCCCACCTATGAATTTTACAACCCATCGGCACCAGCTCGCCAACTAGCTTTTGGCCAACTGCCGATCAGACTTTGTTATGCGGATGTGGTGAAACCAAGTGAAACAATAACAAGTGGACTTGATAAGGATAGCCCAGCTCCAGCCAAATGCCGATACGACAGATGTCGATCTATCGGCCTGGGTTCCAGCTCTCTTCATTACTCAATTATATAAACATTGGTGGGAAGAATGGCAGAAGCATCTGTTCAGAGCATCGGCTCATACATACCGCGGCATGATCGACTCTGACTACAAGGTCCCTGATAACACTATATGTCTCTTACCGATACCTCAGTTCCTTTGTCATCTTTAATCTTATCAGAAATTCACTTATATTATTTTTTAACAGGTCGATAACCCAGCACTGACAATTAGCAGAATTGGAAGGCCGATCGAGCTTCTTCAATTAGGCCCAATTTCTCTGATCGGCCACAACGCGCCAGGTCTAGCAGCCCTGATGCATCGGAGCGTACGCTTCAAGAAGACGACCACCAAACGGTCGAAAGTATCTCCATCGGTCGCTGCTGCTACCCTAGCATAGGCTTTCAAGGTAAAAATCTTAATAAAATTTTTATATATACCGAATTCATCTTATACTCACTTCATCTTCTTAGGGTACATCGGCTGCAACGGGAACTTCATCGGTAACTTTCATTTTTATTAAAACTTCATCGGTACCCTTTCTTATATCCAACTCATGAAACTTTATTTTCTATAATAGCAGACTGGTAAATCGGCAAAAAAATAGGAGTGCTCAAACATTGGGTGTCGATGCCCCCCAGCCCAGTCAAGCTCCCACCAAGAGAAAGGGCCCCAAAAGCACCAAGACCCAACCGAAGCGCCACAAGACAACACCATCTTCTCCACCTCGTCCAGTGTCCCCGATCTAGGTAGCATCATCTCCTTCTCCACCAGAACCCGAGACGCAAGAAGCACGTTCTCCTCCTCGACCAGTACCCTAGCCGCAAGAAGCACTAGCCGATGTTTCTGAATAGATCACCGATCCGGCTGATCTGGGCACGTCATCGGCCGTCCCTCCAGAACAGACCATCAGTATACCCCCTCAAGGTAAAGTACTGATCATAGAATTATTACAGATGAATTTGTTTAATAAGCTATAATCATCCTTGTAACTTTTCAGTTGAAGTCACTCCATCAGCAACCCTAGCCGATCAAACTATAGTACCAGCTGCATCTCCACGCCAGAGGTATGAAATTACCCTGAAACAAGTAAGTTATTTGATCTTCAGTCTTCACATTGTCAATACTTAATCTTTGAGTAACTCATCTTCCTCTTTTTCTATGAACAAGACTCCCCGGACAGTCTGTTTTTATTTGCCATCGAAATTTCAGATGATGAAGGCGAAGAAGCAAGTTCTTCTCAAGCAGTTGGGATCTCATCGGTAGAAATCAAAGCCAAGTTGGAAGATTTGTTAGCTCTGCTGCACTAGGACACAACCCAGCTAGTGGATGATTTCAATCTGGCTAAAGCTATATTCAAGACCCTCTGTGGTCAAATTCTAGCCGATGTAGAAGAAGTTCTCTTCCAAGCTGCCCACTTAGAGAGCTGTCAACTCCAGTATCAGAAAGCCACTCAGCGTCTTGCCGATAGAGCTGCTCATGTCTGGCTCGCAGAGGAAATAATGCAAGTAAAGCATGCTGCCGATGAGAAACACAAGAGCATCGGCGTTCTGCAGTCCTTAGGGGATGAGCTAAAACAAAAGATCTCCGATCTATCGGCAAGAAGAGGAGCCCTGCTAGCTGAACTCAAGCAAGTGGAATAGGCCTTGACTCAAGCTCAGCAAGAAGAAAGCCAGCTACCCGAGGTGCTCAAAACTCTTCAGCAAGAAAGAGATGTCCAAGCCCGCAAAGCACTGCAGATGAAGAAGAAGCTGAAGCTGGTGGAGGGTTCTGCCGATGAAGATACTCGAGAAATAGAAGAGGCCAACTAGATTCGTCTGCGCGCCATATCAGCCATCCAGGCTCTGCTGAATCTATGAATTCTTCATCGGCAATTTATTTAATTCTGCTTTCAAAAACTCTAATCATTTTAGTCCAGCCGATAGGACTGTTATCGGCACTTAGACACTATGCATGGTCCCAGACACATTTTATCTATCCGATAGGATTATTATCGGCATTTGAACTTCTATGCATCGATCCAGATACTAGGATAGTATTTCTTTAAATATTTTCCATTTAATGCTCTGGGAAACTCCTTCGAGAGTTTCTAAAATATAAGCATTGCCAGGAGCGGATCGATTTATCCGATAAGGACCCTCCCAATTAGGAGACCATTTTCCAAATTTTGAACTTTTAGTCCCAATCAGTAGGATTAGCTTCCATACCAATTCTCCATCGACAAACTCCTTGGCCTTTACCTTCTTATCATACCATTTAGCAATTCTCTTTTTATTTTCTTCTATGCTAATTAAAGATCTTAACCGATGCCCTGCCAAATCATAAAGCTCATCTTTCATCAAAGTAGCATAGTCATCGGCAGTTAGTTGATCCTGAGGAAAGATCCGCCTGGAACCAGTTTTAATTTCCCATGGCAAATACCGCATCGTGCCCATACACCAATTGATAGGGTGACACTTTGGTTGAACCATGACACGCCATCCGATATGACCATAAAGCTTCATTCAACAATGTATGCCATCTCCTAGGATTCTCTTCAATTTTCTGCTTAATGAGCTTAATTAATAATGCCTTTATTAGAAGCTTTAGTCTGCCCATTAGCTTGAGCATAGTAAGGAGAAGAATTCAACACCTTAATTCCCATACCGATTGCAAACTCATCAAACTCCCCCGATGTAAACATAGTACCCTGATCGGTAGTAATGGTTTGGGGAATACCAAATGGGTAAACAATATGCTACTTTACAAAATCAATCATATTGGCCAATGTTACTTTTTTCAAAGGAATAGCCTCAACCTATTTGGTGAAATAATCAGGCAACTAAGAGAAATTTATGCCCTTTGCTTGATGGTGGATAAATCTGGCCGATGAGATCAATAGCCCAACCTCGGTATGGTCAAGGTTTAATAGTGGGATTCATGGCCGATGTGGGTGCCCTTTGAATATTGCCAAACTTCTGGCATCCTTGACATCCCTTGAAATATTTAAAGCAATCTTCAAGTATAGTCGACCAATAATATCCGTTTCTCCTAATCATCCATTTCATCTTGAAAGCCGATTGATGTGCTCCACACACTCCTTCATGAATTTTGTCCATCAAGCTTCTAGATTCATCATCACCCAAGCACTTAAGCAAGACTCCATCTATCGTTCGGTAATACAACTCTTATTCGAGGAGTACATACTTTGTAGCTTGAAACCTAACATGTCTCTCAACTTTCCTGGTTGGATCTTTTAAATAGTCAATAATTTCCTTCCTCCAATCATCGGCACTGACTGCCGATAGATGTCCAAGATGGGTTGATACCCCGAGGCGTGTTGAGCCAATCGGTTGGCTTCTTCATTATGCAACCGAGGAATATGCTCTAATCAGAAATCTTTGAATTCCCTTAACAGTTGTACGCATCTTTCATAATAGGTTATCAAAACCTCACTTCGGCATTCATAAATTCCAGCCAATTGGTTTATAACAAGCATGTAATCACGAAAAATCTCAATAGCATCGGCATGAACTTCTTTCAATAATTCCAAATCCTTTGACCAAAGCTTGGTACTCAGCTTGATTATTTGTTGACGTGGTAGCAATCGGCAAAAAAAACTCATACTTCTTTCCCCGAGGAGAAATTAGCACTATACCGATTGTTGCCCCCCGATCACATGTAGATCCATCAAAGAAGAGCGTCCAAGGAACAAGTTCCAAAGCATCTACTACACCGCAATGTTGAGTTACAAAATCGGCCATAATTTGCCCTTTAACCACTTTAGCCGATTCGTAGCGCAGATCAAATTCCGATAATGCTAATATCCACTTGCCGATTCTACCACTCATAATCAGCATTGACAACATGTATCGGACTACATCATCTTTGCATATGACAGTGCATTCAGCCGATAGCAAGTAATGTCTCAATTTATTGCAAGAAAAGTATAAGCACAAGCACAACTTCTCAATTGCCGAATACCTTGTTTCAGCATCCACCAATCTTCTACTTAGATAATAAATCACATGCTCCTTCCCCTCCAATTCCTGAATGAGAGCCGAACCGATGACCATACCATCGGTAGACAAATATAATCTGAAGGGTTTTCCATGTTGCGGTGGAACCAAAACTGGAGGGTTTATCAAATAATTCTTGATTTCATCCAAGGCTAACTGTTGCTCTTTTCCCCATACAAATTCTTTATCGGCTTTTAACTTAAGCAAGGGACTAAAAGCACGAATCTACCCTGACAAATTAGATATAAATCGTCTGATAAAATTAATCTTGCCGATCAACGATTGAAGTTCAGTTTTATTGGTGGGAGCAGCTATCTTGTTGATGCCATCAATACATCTCCTACTTATTTCAATCCCTCTTTGATGCACCATAAAACAAAGAAATTGTCCTACCGATACACCAAATGCACATGTATTAGGATTCATTTTTAAACTATGTTTGCTTGTGCACTCCAACACCTTTCGCAGATCGGCTAAATGTTTTATGAAATCTCCAGACTTAACCACCACATCATCAATATAGATTTCCACCAACTTGCCGATGAACTCGTGGAAGATAAAATTCATGGCTCTCTGATAAGTAGCACCAGCATTTTTTAAGCCAAAAGTCAGGATTATCCATTCAAACAATCCAACATGACCAGGTCATCTAAATGCAGTCTGGGGAATATCTTCTTCAGCCATGAATGTTTGATTGTATCCTACATTACCATCCATAAAGCTGATAATCCGATGTCTAGCCGCAGCATCAACCAACAAATCAGCAACTGGCATTGGATAACCATCCATCGGCGTAGCCTTGTTGAGATTCCTAAAGTCAATGCAAACACGAAGCTTTCCATTCTTTTTATAGACAGGGACAACATTGGAAATCCATTCGGCATACCGACATTGCCGAATAAACTTAGCTTCAATAAGTTTGGTTATTTCGGCCTTAATATTAGGAAGAATATTAGGATTGCATTGGCGTGCTGGCTGCTGATGCAGTCGAAATCCAGACTTAATAGTCAACCGATGTTCAACAATTGATTGGTCTAAATCAGGCATCTCGGTATAATCCCAAGCAAAGCAATCTTTATATTCCTTTAGCAAATCGGTTAATTGTTGCTTACACTCAGAATTTAACTTAGCACAATAAAAGTAGGTCTTGGTCTATCACCATTACCTATATCTACTTCTACTAGATCATCGGCCGATGTAAACCCCTGACCTAACTTTCCATGATCGGTGAACCTATCCATTAAAACCCTTCATCAGAACCGACTACTTGGATCTGTGGAATTTCATAATCGGCAACCTTGAGAAAATCCTTCTCCCAAACCTCCCCTGAAATACATCTGGTCCTCTCATAAGTATCTGACTCTGCCGATGCAATGACATATGAAGAATCTCCCGGGACAATTTCAATTTTGTCACCTACCCACTGAACCAGGCATTGGTGCATTGTAGAAGGAATACAACAATTGGCATGAATCCAGTCTCTCCCTAATAGCAAATTGTGTGCACCTTTTCCACTGATGACAAAGAAAGTTGTTGGCAAAGTCTTGCTACCGATGGTCAATTCAACACATATAGCTCCTTTGATTGGAGACACATTCCCTTCAAAATCTTTCAACATCATATCGGTCTTGGTCAAATCCTCATCTCCTTTGCCAAGCTTCCAATAGACCGTATATGGCATAATGTTGATAGCAGCTCCACCATCAATGAGAATCTTGGACATCGGCTATCCATCAACCCTGCCTTTAACAAACAAAGCTTTGAGATGCCGTCTTTCATCGTCAGAGGGCTTTTCAAACATAGCTGTCAACGGGTCAAGAGCCATCTGAGCTATCTGATCAAGAAAATCTGTGTCCTCATCATCACTGAAAGGTGCAAGAAACTCCATCGGCAAAATAAACACCATATTAACATTTGTTGATGGCCCTTTTCCCCTGGGACCTGACTGCTACCGATTCCCAGATTTAGCAGAATTTTCTTCTCTGCTTAATTCTTCCTGCCTTTCTCGCTGCATCCTCCTTTTCTGTGTCCTTGTCAACCCTTCTGGACACCATTGGGGAAGCTGTGTTCTCCGTACTGGTTGATAGCGAGCCTCCCTTGATTCCATCCGATAAGTCTTAGCATCCCTACGAAATATAAACTCATCGGGAACCCGTGCACCTCAAGCTCCTCTTGGTTTCTTGGAAAATGACCAACACGTTCACCAAGCCAGTCAGGCACACTGAGCCTGCCCCCCAGCCGATCGTGAACTGACATCCTTCCTCTAATCGGCCCGTTAAATCGTCGATCATTGTTCTGATATTGCCGATTTGGTTGATCGTTCTGATTATAACCATTGCACTCTGGGCAGTCTCTAACCGTCGGTAACTTGATATTTTGCTCCCAACAGTGGATGAAGAACGGGCAATTCCAATGATCTTTATGCCGATTCCACTCTTGTCGGCGTCTTTATTCTTCTCTGCAGCGATCCTTATGCTGGCGGTGATACCAATCTTCACGCTGCTGCCATGTTTCTCGATGCCGCCTATGAGTGATCACAATGCCGGATCGAGGAGGCCTCCGAGAACTGGCGCCTTCGTAGATTAACCCTTTACCCTTGGCATTATCGGTAGTGATCTGATGCTGGGGGTCTACCGATGCGCTCTTCTCAGCTGCTCCAGATGTCAAGACTTTGGTCTTTCCCTTGGCATCCAACATGTTTGTAGGGAAAGGATGCTGATCAATCTTCATTGGCTTTTGAGCTTTGGAGTTATCAAATTTAATCCTCCCAGATTCTGTAGGCGATTGCAGCTGTTGCCTGAACACCTTGCACTCATTTGTACTATGAGAAGTTGCATTATGCCACTTACAATACTCGATCTTCTTCAACTCTTCTGCTGATGGGATTACATGATTTGGTGACAACTTAATCTGCCCCTCCTGAAGCAGAAAGTCAAATATCCTATCGGATTTTGTGATGTCAAAAGCAAACTTTTCTGGCTCTTTATGGCCGAAAGGACAGGACATCAGCTTTTTGTTCTTCACCCATTCTGCCAAGCCGATGACTAGACCTTCATTAGAGTCTAAACATGTTACCTCATCAACAAATGACACCTTCTTGTTCCAAGCTTTCAAGGGTTCAAAAGTCTTGATATCTTGATTAGAAATCCTCTGCACCAAATGACATAGACTTTCAAGCTCTTGGGAGGCATATTTGTCTTTGATATGTGGCAACAATCCTTGGAAAGCCAAATCGGCTAGCTACTGATCATCCAAAACCAGACTATAGCATTTGTTCTTGACATCCCGCAACCTCTGCACAAAACTTTCAACTGATTCATCATTGTATTGCCTCATCCTAACTAAATTGGTAATCTTCTTCTCATGAACCCTAGAAAAGAAGTACTTATGGAACTGTTTCTCTAGATCGGCCCAAGTAACTACTAAGTTTGGAGGCAATGAAGTGAACCAAGTAAAGGCCGATCCAGACAAGGATGATGAGAATAAGCGAACTCTTAACTCATCTCTGTTAGCAGCCTCTCCACCCTGGATGATGAATCAATTGACTTGTTGCATAGTTGACGTGTCATCTTGTCCAGAGAATTTAGTGAAATCTGGCACCTTGTACCGATTTGGAAGTGGGATCAAGTCATATGCAGGAGGGTACAGTGTCCGATAAGAATAAGAATTGACCTTGGGTTTTATCCCGAACTGATCTCTCATTACTTCGGCTATCTTATGAGCCCAATAAGCATCGGCATCTTGCCGATGTGCTGGTTGAGGTTCTGGCACCTGCTGATAAGCTTCAATGTGTCTATGACTTGTCCGATCTCTAGGGAACATAGCATTGGCCATAGCCTGTTGACCACCCATCCGCTGAGCAAGATTCATCGGCTGATTGGCTGGACCTTGATTCTGAAAACCAACCTGCATCTGTCCCTCCTAGAATCCTACAGCATGATGATTCTGTTGTGTCATTTGTGGAAAGACAAACTGCCCTGTCCACCCACTGTTGGCATTCATCAGCACAGGACCTGCCGATAGCTATTGGGTGTCATCATTGGGTTGACATACCCTGTCTGAGTCATAAACCTCTGGTGTGTCGGCAGTGGATCCGCCGATGCATTAGGCATTTGGAATGTTGGCATTTGAAAATTCCTAGTAACAGGCCTTGTAGTAGTAGTTGTAGAATAATGAGGATTTTGAGTCATCGACGATACTAGAGGTGCCGATGCCATAGGGGCCTTGCCTGTCAAATCAACCACTTGAGATGTTCCAGAACTATTTGCACAAACGTCTAGAGGCATACCATATCCCCACCAATTGGGAGGAACTTGGCAATTTTGGAAAACAGATCCTGACATTGCTGATGCCGATAGATCTGTATTGCGTTGAACTCGCCCCTCTGATGTTGCTGGATTAGTCTTCATCGATGTGGATTGCCCATTAGTCATCCCTAATGTGCTAGGAGGAGAAGTAACTTCTATACCCACAACGGCCGGAGGAGCCGATGGGGCTATACCCGATGCCAATCCAGGCTGGTGATAGGTCGGGCCCATGTATAACGGTGGTACCTGTCCCTCTTTGAAAGTTCTAGCCACTGCGTTGAAAACAGTATCGGACAGCACACTGGATTGATTGATCAAAGCACGATTAATACCATTGTCAACCATATCTTACAATTTACCAGGATTGGCTTCAAAAGCGATTTACCGAGGCATCGGCAGTGCTTCCTTCTAGATCACTTCGCCGCTCCTATTGACACTGAAGGACTTCAAACATAACTGCTTGTACTCCTCCGTAGCTTTTGCCATAGCTTGCTTCTGCTCATCCCTGAGATCAGCCTCCGCCACAGCAATGATGTTCTCTGTGTCGAACTCAGTATGAGCCATGTTGATCTTGATGATAGATCTGTCCCACTGGGCATGCCAAAAGATGTGTTGATCAAAAAGTAGATCTGCAAACACAAAGGGCTAATACCCGATTTAATGTTAAGGCGTGCCAGCCGATTTGACCTTACAACCGACAAAGGTGATAACTCGAATACTTTGGTCCAGACAACATCGATGCACCCGGATGCCACGGCCAAGAGGTATTCACGCAGAACTCGAGAACCCGTCGAGTTTGACTCGATGAATTCCTAAGAACTCGTAAGTAAAAAGAAATTGTGCAAGTTGACGAAGTCATCAAAAGTAGATGCGAGAATAGATGTAAAAACTTTGTGTACGATTGATTGGATTATTTCTTACATCGCTACTAGTTCTACATTTATACACTGTCTTAAAGAGTTACAATTAGGTACGACTAGGATTCTAATTCTAAACTAAACAGAATCCGTATACAAAACAAACTCTAATAATTATGGAAAACATTAATTTATCTATACTAGACGATCGGCACACCATCATCATATCCCCGACGATTCCTATGCCTTCCTCCACTATCATCGGCAAATCATCCTCCATCGACATCGGCAACCATCAATATCAGACATCGACATAGATCAACCATCATTCCTAGACTTGGTCATATCCTCCTGCTTTATCATCGGCATCATAACCCATCGACAATTCCTTTGTCAACCAATCATCAAATTTTTCCGCCTGCCGATCCAGGTTCTATTAACTTTCCAGATACATGTCAAAAAACGGTGTCAACAGGTACTCCTTGCCACATTTCTTCTTGAATGCCTTCTTGTCACTCTTCTCATCATCACTTGAGTCATCTTGCTCCTTGTACTTGTCCTTCTTGGGTTTAGGACATTGATGAGCAAGATGGCCAAGTTTACCACAATTGTAGCAATCCATCTCGGAGATGGGCTTCCTCTTGCTACTTGTAAAGAACTTCTTCTTCTTGGAGTCAAAGTTGAGTCCATTCTTGTTGAGCTTCTTCAACATCTTGGTTGTTCTACTCACCATGAGGGCAATGGAAGCATCATCAACACTTGAAGTTGATGACTCAACTTCAATCTTCTTTGACTTGCCCTTGTGAGAAGCCTTGAGGGCCAAGTCCTTCTTCTCTTTCTTGGCCGATGAGGAGTTATATTGGGGGTTCATGTGCATGTACATCTCATGAGCATTGATCTTCCTCAAGATGGATGTTGGTGTGGCGGTTGAGAGATTGCCTGGTGAAGCACGGTAACTATGTGCCCATATTTCTCAATGGGGAGGACACATAGTATCTTCCTCGCCACATCCGCCGGACTCATTTGATTGAGCCCAAGTCTATTGAGCTCCTCTACAATGACATTCAAGCGAGAATACATTTCATTAGCAGTTTCTTTGGGAAGCATCACAAATGTATTAAGCTTGTTCATGACAAGATGAAAGCGCTCCTCACTCTCACTCTTTGATCCCTCATGGAGCACACAAAGTTCCTTCCATAGTTCATGGGCGGTTTTGTGGTTCTACACATGATTGAACACCTCTTTGCAAAGACCTCTAAAAATGTGGTTTTTGGCCTTTGCATTCCACTTCTCGTTTTCTTGCTCTAGTGGAGTAAGAGTGGTGTTCTTTGCCGGAGGGGCGAACCCTTTGGTCGCGGCTTTTAGGCACTTAACATCGCAAGCTTCGAGGTATGACTCCATCCGTATTTTCCAATATGTAAAGTCATCACCTTCGAACATGGGTGGCAGCTAATCCCCATTAGACATCACCAATTGAAAGGATAAAGAGGCCCAAGACGGGGGCGGTGAATTGGGCTTCTCTAAAAATTTAAGCAACCTATAAGCTCCAATTCAACCCCTTGTGCCTAAGTGTGTTCTAGAGAGCTACCGAATAATAGTTTTGCAACCTAGTTCCAATCCTATTCTAGCATGGCAATTCTAGGACTGTAAATGCTCAAAGTAAATGCTAGAATTTAAAGGATGAGAGCAAGAAGAATGTGGTGATGTTTTGCCGAGGTATCAGAGAGTCACCACTCTCCACTAGTCCTCGTTGGAGCACCCGTGCAAGGGCCTTGCTCCCCCTTGTTCTGTGTAGGGACCAAGTGTTCTCTACGGGCTGATTCTTTGACACTCTGTCACGGTGAATCACCCAAAACCGCTCACAAGCTTGACACGAGCCACCCACAAGAACTCCGAGCGGTCTTCGTGCCTCCAATCACCACCGAACCGTCTAGGTGATGGCGATCACCAAGAGTAACAAGCAATGAACTCTCACTTAACCCGAACAAGGCTCTAGAGAGTGGTGGATGCACACTAGAACTCTTGGAACTCAACTAGAGAAGGATTCACTCAAATCTTAATCCTCTCTAGGCTCTTGCTTCTCTCTTGCACCACAAGGTGATTCTCAGCTGATCAAATGGGCAAGAGACATCCCATAGACGAGGTGAAGGAGTATAAATACTCCCCATCAAGTCCAAGGGCCAGCCGCCTGAATTCCTCAAAAAACGGGAGCACTGGACGCGTGCAACAGAGCGTCCGATGCTCCATCAACGGCTATTTGTACTTGATCTGCAACACACCGGACGCACCCATAGTGGGTTTGGTGACTGCGTTTGGTGCAAGGGTACACTTCAACCCTCTCTGAGTATGGGATCGGACGAACCCTATTGAGCCCGGTGCATGCGTCCAGTGTTCGGTCGAACTGCAGACCTCCCTAGGTAAGGGACCGGACGCACCCCGGTGAGTCCGGTGCGTGCATCTGGTGCCTAACCCTAGGCACCCAGGCATGCTGACCCAAGTCAGCACCACCAGACGCGCTCATAGAGTGTCCGGTGCTAGCGTCTGGTGCCTGTTTCAGCACCGAAACTTCATCAAAACACGTTCTTTTCAAAACAAAGTCTGTTCCTCTCGATCTAAAGACTTTCTCAGAGTTGCCTAGTGCTAGGTTTACCAATTGTGCACCACACCTAATCCTAAAGCATTGCCTACGTCAAGCTACCCGCTCAATGCCCCCTTAATAGTACGGTCAAAGGAGAAACAAAGTCCTAAACTACTCTAAATGCCCTTCTTCACCATATGGCACCTAGACCTAGTCTAGTGTCGACGATGTCCAACCATCCTTTGAAAACCAAAACGATTTTCACCATTAAGTCGGCATAAACGATCCAGTCCATCGATCACCATTACCATGACCTAACATAAATGACTTTGCCTCTACAAAAACACATGTTAGTTATAGTAATCAACATTGTCATTAATCACCGAAACTCATTAGGGGCCTCGATGCTTTCACCTTTGTATTCCATAACCCGAAGCTATTTAATCTGGAATGGGCAAAAGGGCCCAAGGCCTAATCCCAAACTACCCTAGAGCTATTCAGCTCTAGATGAGAGCAAAATTGATGGCCAATATAGCATTACAGCTTGAACTATCTCAAGTTATTTAACTCGGATAAGATTAAGCTCTCAAAGTCTAATGCTCAGCCTATCCCATGACTATTTCTGGCCCAGATGAGAGAACTGAAGCTCGTCTGATCCTAGCCTTTGACGAGGCTAGATGATAGAACCTCGCTAACCTTGCGTCGTTGCTCGCATGACTTGGAAAGTCATAAAAAGCAAGGGCTATTACTACTCCTAGCATGGATGAGACTATTGACACTCGACCTATTCTAGCCTTTGATGAGGCTGGATGAGAGAACTCGGCTAACCTTGCGACAATGCTCCCATGACTTGGAAAGTCATAAAAAGCAAGGGCATGTGATTACTAGCACGGATGAGAGTATGGACACTTGACCTATTCCAGCATTTAACGAGGTTAGATGAGAGAACTCGGCTGACCTTGCGCTGATGCTCACATGGCTTGGAAAGTCATAAAAAGCAAGGACCCGTGACTACTCCTAGCATGGATGACAGTACTAGTACTCAAACTATCCTAATTTTCAACAAAATTGGATGAGAGAACCTAGCAAGCCCTACGCTGATGCTCGCATAACTTACAAAGTCATAAAATGAAAGGGCACAACCAAAAGAAGAGCGTCATGGACACATCTAAGCATGCGCCCCTCTCTCAAGAGAAACCCACCCAATTAGAAGGGCAAAGAGAACTCGGAGAGACAAAACCAAGTCTACAAAAGTAACCAAGTTTTTGATGTCAAGGGGATTTCCAATTAGAAGTAACCATCAAGCCATCTACGAATGAATGAAGTACTCAAAGATAGCTCACTCAATCAAAGATTCAAAGATGGAAGAACCTTGCTCAAAGATTCTGACCAAGCCAAGCACTTGGTTCCAGGCCACTAGTGTAACACCCAAGGTGTTCATCATGATTTAGCTAGTGGGTTAGACCCCCAACATGCACTACTACAAAAAAATATTTACCGCGACCTTTTCAAAACATCCTTCAAGTGGGCAGCATTTTCAACCGCCTCGGTTAATGCCTGGATTAACCGAGGCGGTCATTTTTTATTAACCGAAGAGGTTAAAAATAATCGCCTCGTCAAATCTATTAACCGAGGCGGGCAACATAACAGAACCACATCGGTTAATGTCTATTAACTGAGGCGGTTTTTCTAACATAACCGCCTCCGTTAATATATTAACCGAGGCGATGTTTTATAAGGCCCGTCTTAGAAAAGAATGAGGCCCAATTGGCCATGCGAGGCCTGGAAACTATCTACAATATAAATATATGAATTTAAGATAGCAGTCACTCATTTCACATCCTCTTCCTCTCCTCAGGACCCAGAGCCGTGCCTCTCCCATTCGCAGCACCCAAGCACCCACCCGAGCACCCACTCCCCTATCCCTACCCTCCCCACCCAAGTCTCTCCCACCCATGCACCCCCTCCCCCGCCATCCCCTCCCACCGGCACCCCCTTCGCAGAAGAGCACCCATCCCCTCTCCCCTCCCAGTGGCACCTCTCTCTCTCTCTGAAGAACAACAGGCGCTGTGAGCTGGTGGCCTGGTGACGCGGCGGCCCAGCTGTGATGGGACACGGCACGACGACGCGGCGGCTCAGCTGCGACACAATGCGGCGTGACAACCTGGTGGCTAGGTGGCGCGGCAGCCTAGTGAGCTCGAGCACGGTGCCCTCCCAATGGCCCTCGAGAGCTCTAGCGGCGTGTTCGGTCGGGATCTACTGGGCAGACCCCTTCGGTGGTGTTGATACAAAAGCTGATCTGCAAACACAAAGGGCTAATACCCGATTCAAATGTTAAGGCGTGCCAGCCGATTTGACCTTACTATCAGCAAAGGTGATAACTCGAATACTTTGGTCCCGACAACAGCGATGCGCCCGGATGCCACGGCCAAGAGGTATTCACGCGGAACTTGAGAATACGCCGAGCTTAAGTCAACGAACTCCTAAGAACTCGTAATAAAAAGGGAAATATGACGAAGTCGTTGAAAAAGTAGATGCTGTAATATGAGTAAAAACGTGTGTTTGATTGATTGATAGATGTCTTGATTACAAGGCCCTAGGGTCTACATTTATACCCTGCTCAAAAGAGCTACAACCAGACACGACTGGAACTCGAATTCCAAATTAAACAGAGTCCGTATACAAAACGATTTAAATAACTAAGGAAAAACATAAAGCTATCCCCCCGTGACAGCCTGGGACGCCACCATGGACCACCGACAATCTTCGAGTCTTTCTCCCGCGTCATCGGCAAATTCTTCACCGCAATCACCGGTAGAGGTTAATGCTGGCCATCGACACAGACACATTACCATCCATGACTTAGCTACATCCAGCCGTCTCCTCATCAGCAACCATCCTCATCGGCAATTCTCCTGCAGACCAGCTACCTTTGCCCTTTCCTGCCGATCTATACTCTACCGATCCCGGACACGTGCTCAAAAACGGTGTCAACACATGCCCCCCAGTTTCGGAGTATGAAATCATTAATGCTCCAAAATTCTTTGCAGTAATGATGCCTTTCCACAATTAATTCTCCCAATTTGGTAACCGACAGCCTTAATCTGAACAACCCCGGTTTGATTCCTCCGTATATCCCTCGAAATCCTCAACCTTCCAAACGGACATTTCCACTCTATTTGCCCATCGGCAATATTACCGTTACCGAGACTTGCCGATAGACTGACCAGGACGTCCGATTCAGTAACGTATCTTATCCCCCTAAACGGCTATCTCCACTTTATACGCCCATCGGCAATATTACCATTACGAGGCGCTACCGATGGACCGACCGGGAGATCTCGCACAGTGAAATATCTCTGGATAATGACCGCTTCCTGTCAAATCACCTGTGCTATCCCTTGATTACCGTGCGAACGGTTACCATATCTACCTGAGTATCCTCGGATTTCACGGATACGGCAAAGAGATAATTCAGATTTGCCCTTGCCTGTTTTGTCCTATAAATAGTTCCTTCTCGGGTACTCCTTCCCCATCACATCATTCTATAGCTCCAACTCCACTTTTCCGGCGGCGACGCTGTTCGAGAGCCCCAAGATCTCCAATGAAGCCCCTTCTTCACCAACTCCGCAGCCCTCGATCATCCTCTTCGTGAAGAGATGGCCATCAACTTCACTGTCCCTGAGGTTAGTTCTTCATTCCACCTTTTGTGCTTTTTCCGCATCCCTGTTCATCCACAATTTATTTCACTGAACATTTCCTTTTTTCTTTCTTTGTTCTTCTTTTACCCTCAAAACCATTAGGATCTGTCAAATAAAATCGTCATCCCTACCGATCAGCCACACCTCCAATGTCTTGGCCCTTTAGGGAATCCAGATCCCACCGATCTCATAAACGCAGAAACAAACAGAATCCCATTTAAAACCGAGAACTTTTCTCTAGATCTGTGGAAGGACACCTTCCGTTCTTGGCCCAGCAACTCAAATAAAGTACAATGGGGTGAGAGAAAGCTGGACCAATGCATCAGGCTATCCATTGCCGATATGCATAGGAATGAGTCATTGCTGATAGCTGCATCTTATTTCTGGTCAGACACCCTTAATGCTTTTATCTTTGGTCACGGCCCTACTTTCCCTACACTTGCCGATGTGGTTATGCTCACCGGCCTAGATGTATCTTCTGCCGATAGCACCCACTTTTTTGATACCAAACCCAGTGCTAAGGTAGAAACTCGCTCCATCGGCGGTTGGTCAGGGTACATCCAAAAATACAGACGAACAGGTCCTGTTAACATAAAGGAACAGACTAGCTTCTTGAACATGTGGTTGGACAAGTTTGTATTTTGTGGTCGATCGACAGGACCAACTTCTGTCTATCTAGCAGCAGCAGAAAGATTAGCCGATGGTGGCCGATTTCCCCTCGGCCGGTACCTGCTTGGCGCAGCCTACCACCTCCTCCACGAAGTAACCAGGAAACTCCTGCTTGGTCAGCCCATCGGCAACTTGGGGGGTCCCTCGTGGTTCATTAATATGTGGCTCAGTCTCCATATGCACAAGCGTCTCGAGTTTGACCTCTTCGCATAGCGTTTCCCCAGGGACATAACTGAGGATTATGAACTGGATGAGGAAGAATCGGCAACTCGCCCTCCCCTAAACTTTGGCGAGGCTGTCATAGTTCTGCCCGGTACAGGGGGCAATCCAGACCAGGTCAGCCGATTTTTCCAAACCTTATATGAAGGTCTGACCAGAGAACAGCGAGCATGGTTGCCCTATGACGATCCAGACACCATGTTTCCTTTGGTCTTTCATCCGTTCAACGATGCTCTCAACAAGGATCACGAGGTGGTGATGGCACTGATCACTCCAAGAGCTATACCAGTAAACTTCTTTAGCAGTGGAAAAACATCCAATCAAACCTATGAGTTTTATAACCCATCGGCATTGGCTCGTCAATTAGCTTTCGGCCAGCTATCGATTGCACTCTGTTATGCCGATGTGATAAACCCAGGGAAGCCATTACTAACCTCCTCGAGTGGATTCGAGTAGCCCAACTGCCATCAAGTGACGATACAGATGCAGATTTATCAGAGTGGATTCCGGCCGCCTTCATCACTCAGGCGTACAAACAATGGTGGGAAGAATGGAAGGAGCATCTGTTCTACAAATCGGCTCTCTCGTACCGCGGCATGATCGACCCCCAGTACAAGGTTCCTGATAACACTGTAAGTATCTCCAAACCGATGCCTCGATTCGTTCAATTCTATTTCCATCGGTAACTTACTTTTTGCATTGCATTGTAGGTTGACAACGATCCCCCATCGGTCAGTAGGAGTGGCAAGCCGATTGACCTCTTTCCATCAGGTCCGATCTCTTCAATCGGCAACAATGCTCCTGTTGACACTGTTTTTGGGCACGTGTCTAGGATGGCAGGATAAGGTGGCAGTACGATGTTTACAAAGTGGGTTGCCGATGAGGATGGTTGCCGATGAGGGAGAAGTTGAACGTGACTAAGTCCACAGGCAGTAATATGGTGCCGATGGCTAGATAAGAAAGTCTGCCGATGACTATGGCAAAGGGTCTGCCGATGATGCAAAGAGGGAGTCCGGAAGCTGCCGGTCGTCATGTGGAGGAGTTTCGGTTTGTCACGAGGGATAGTTTTGTTATTTCCTTAATTATTTGCATCATTTTGTATACGGATTCCGTGTAGTTTGGAATTCGAATTCTAATCGAGTCTGGTTGTAGCTCTTTGAGCAGGGTATAAATATAGACCCTAGGGCCTTGTAATAGGAAATCAATCAAGAAATCAAACACACGTTTTTACTCATATTCCAGCATTTACTTTTCGACGACTTCGTCATACTATTTCCTTTTGTTACGAGTTCTTAGGAATTCGTCGACTTAAGCTCGGCGTGTTCTCAAGTTCCGCGTGAGTACCTCTAAGTCGTGACATCCGGGCGCATCGCTGTTGTCAGGACTAAAGTATTCGAGTTATCACCTTTGCCGATAGCAAGGTCAAATCGGCTGGCACGCCTTAACGTTTGAATCGGGTATTAGCCCTTTGTGTTTGTAGATCAGTTTTGCATCAACACATCTTTTGGCACGCCCAGTGGGACAGGATTCAAGATCAAGATCAACATGTCGATCTCTGACCTCGATCAAGAGAACGTCATCCCCGTGACGGAGGCCAACCTCAAGGATGAGCAGAAGCAAGCTATTGCCCAGGCCATGGAAGAGTTCAAGCAGCAATGCCTGAGGTCTTTCAGCATAAACAGGAGCGGCGAAGTGGTCCAGAAAGATGCACTACCGGCACCACGGCAGGTTACCTTTGACGCCAATCCTGGCAAGCTTCAAGATATGGTTGACAATGCCATCAATCGAGCGTTGATTAACCAAGCTGGTGTACTGTCTAATACGGTTTTCAATGCCGTGGCATGAACTTTCAAGGAAGGACAAATCCCACCAGATTATGTGGGCCCCTCCCATCATCAGCCAACGGCACCAGAGGTCACGGCTCCATCGGCTGCCTTGACGACTGCAAGCGCACAATCTGCCGTCCCTCCAAGTACATCGGGGACTACTGGTGCACTATCTATGCCGATGACAACCAACCCACAAATTTCAGTTGGGCAGCATAAACTGACAACAGATATGTTGGCATCGGCAATGTCAGGGTTGACTCTTCCTCCCAACTGGTGGGGTTACGGTATGCCTCCAGAGTTGACACCGGGAACATCACAAATAACTGACATGAGGGGCAAAACTCCTATGACATAGGCACCTCCCAATGCGCCGGTAAACTAGAGTCCTCGGTATACCACAACTACTACTGCAAGGCCTCACACTGGAAATCCTCAAGATTCAATGTTCCAGATGCCCAACGCATCGGCAGAATCAATGCTGATGCAACAGAGGTCTATGCCCCAGTCGGGGTATGTCAATTCAACGACGGTACCCAATTACCAATCATCGGCAGCACCTATGCCGATGAACGCTAATAATGGATGGCTTGGACAGCAAGCCTTTTCACAATCGCCCCAGCAGAGTTACCAGACTACAGGGTTCCAGCAAGGGCAGGTCTATCCCGGGTTCCAAGATCAGGGGATTCCCAACCAGCCAATGAATTTTGGACAGCAACTCGGAGGACAGCCAATCGGTGGACAGCAGTTTGGTGGTCCGCAGATTGGAGGACAGGTGATCAATACAATGTTCTGTGCAGATCACGTCCCGAACAGACACGTGGAGGTTCGCCACCAAGTACCAGATCCGCAGCCGCCTCATCGGCAAGATGCCGATGCATATTGGGCCGATAAGATTGCTGAAGTAATGAGGGAATAATTTGGGATAAAACCCAAAGTCAACACTTATTCTTATCGGACACCGTATCCTCCCGCGTATGATTTGATCCCGCTTCCACATCGGTACAAGGTACCGGATTTTACAAAGTTTTCCGGACAGGACGACACGTCAACCATGGAGCATGTCAACAGGTTCATCATTCAATGTGGAGAGGCTGGTAACAGGGACGAATTGAGGGTTCGTCTATTTTCATCATCATTGTCTGGATCGGCCTTTACTTGGTTCATATCATTACCTCCCAACTCAGTAATTACTTGGGCCGATCTAGAGAAGCAATTCCACAAATACTTCTTCTCGGGGGTTCATGAGAAGAAGATCACCGACTTGGTCAAGTTGAAGCAACGTAATGATGAGTCGGTTGAGGGTTTTGTGCAGAGGATACGAGAGGTCAAGAATAAATGCTATAGCTTGGTTCTGGATGATCGGCAGCTAGCCGATTTGGCTTTCCAGGGTTTGTTGCCACATATCAGGGATAAGTATGCCTCTCAGGAGATCGAAAGTTTAAGTCATTTGGTGCAGAGGATTTCTGATCAAGACATAAAGCCTTTCGAGCCTAAAAGAGCATGGAATAGGAAAGTGTCATTTGTCGATGAAGCAACAAGCTCAGATTCTGATGAAGAACCAGTAATCGGCTTGGCAGAGTGGGTAAAAAACAAGAAGCCGATGTCTTGTCCTTTTGGGCAGAAGGAACCAGAGAAGTTTGCTTTTGACACCGCTAAGGCTGATAGGATATTTGACTTTCTACTTCAGGAAGGTCAGATCAAACTGTCACCTAACCATGTGATCCCATCGGCAGAAGAGTTGAAGAGGATGAGATATTGCAAGTGGCATAATGCAACTTCCCATGACACCAGCGAGTGCAAAGTATTCAGACAGCAGCTACAATCGGCTATAGAGTCAGGGAGAATCAAGTTTGACAGTTCCAAAGCCCAGAAGCCGATGAAGATAGACCAACATCCTTTCCCGACAAACATGTTGGATGCTAAGGGGAAGGCTAAGGTCTTAACATCGGAGACAGCTGAGAAGAGTGCATCGGTAGATCCTCAGCATCAAGTTACTACTGCTGATGCAAGAAGTAAGGGCTTGGTCCAGGAAGGAACTAGCTCAGGAAGGCCTCCTCGACCCGGTATCGTCATAACTCATAGAAGGCCTCGAGAAAAATGGCGACAACGGGAAGATCGGTATCGGCGCCAGCAGGAAGATTATCGACGGGAAGAAGAAAGACGCCGACAGGAGTGGAATCGGCACAGGGATCATTGGAATTGTCCATTCTTCATCCATTGTTGGGAGGAAAATATCAAGCTTCCTACTGTCAGAGACTGCCCTGAGTGCAACGGTTATGATCGGTACGATAGGATCGATCGGCATTATCATGATGATGAACGGCGATTTAATGGGCCGATCAGAGGAAGGGTGTCAGTTCATGACCGGCTGGGCGGCAGATTTAGTGGGCACGACAGACTTAGTGACCGTGTCCAGCATTTTCCCAGGAACCAAGAAGAGCTCGAGGAAATGGCTGATGCGCGGGTTCCCGATGAATTCATATTTTGCAGGGATGCTAACACGCATCGTATGGAGTCAAGGGAGAACCGACGCCCGACGGCAAAGCAAAGGCCACTTCCTCCATGGTGCCCTGGAGGATTAACCAAAACACAGAAAAGGAGATTGCAACGTGAAAGGCAAGAAGAGCTAAACAAGGGAGAGAACTCTGGAAGTCGGCAGCCGTCAGACACTAAGAGGGAAGGTCCATCGGCAGGCGTCAACATGGTCTTCATGTTGCCGATGGAGTTTCTTGCACCAGCCAGTGATGATGAGTTGGAATTTTCTGATCAGATAGCTCAGTTGGCTCTGGATCCGATGACGGCTATCTTTGAGAAACCTGCCGATGACGAGAGGCAGCATCTTGAAGCTCTGTTCCTCAAAGGAAGGGTTGATGGGCAGCCAATGACCAAGATCCTAGTTGATGGTGGAGCTGCTATTAATATTATGCCGTATGCAGTATATCGGAAGCTTGGGAAAGGGGATCAAGATTTGACCAAGACCGATATGATGCTCAAAGATTTTGAAGGAAACGTGTCTCCAGTCAAGGGGGCGATATGTGCAGAGTTGACCATTGGCAGCAAAACCTTGCCGACAACTTTTTTCGTGATCAGCGGAAAAGGTGCTTACAACTTATTATTGGGAAGAGATTGGATTCATGCCAATTGTTGTATCCCATCTACAATGCATCAATGCTTGGTTCAGTGGGTAGGTGACAAGGTTGAGATTGTCCCAGGAGATTCTTCTTATGTTATCGCATCGGCAGAAGCGGATACTTACGAAAGGACCAGGTGCATTTCAGGAGAAGTTTGGGAGAAAGATTTTCTCAAAGTTGCCGATTATGAGATTCCACCGATCCAAGCAGTTGGTTCTGACGATGGTTTTTAATGGATAGATTCGCCGATGATGGAAAATTAGGCCAGGGATTCACATCGGCCGATGATTTGGTAGAAGTAGATATAGGTAGTGGTGATAAGCCTAGGCCTACTTTTATTAGCGCTAAATTAGATCCTGAGAGTAAGCAACAATTGACTAGTTTGTTAAAGGAATATAAAGATTGCTTTGCTTGGGATTATACCGAGATGCCTGGTTTAGACCGATCAATTGTTGAACATCGGTTACCCATCAAGTCTGGATTTCGGCCACATCAGCAACCAGCCCGCCGATGTAATCCTAACATTCTACCTGATATTAAGGCCGAAATCACCAAACTTATTGAAGCTAAGTTTATTCGGCAGTGTCGGTATGCCGAGTGGATTTCCAATGTTGTTCCGGTTTACAAGAAGAACGGGAAGCTTCGGGTGTGCATTGATTTCAGGAATCTCAATAAAGCTACGCCGATGGATGGATACCCAATGCCTGTCGCCGATCTACTGGTTGATGATGCGGCTGGTCATCAGGTCATCAGCTTCATGGATGGTAATGCAGGTTACAATCAAATATTCATGGCGGAGGAGGATATCCCAAAAACCACATTCAGGTGTCCTGGTCATGTTGGGCTATTTGAATGGATAGTCATGACTTTTGGGTTGAAGAACGCTGGTGCTACCTATCAAAGGGCTATGAATTTTATATTTCATGAGTTCATCGGCAAGCTCGTGGAGATTTATATTGATGATGTGGTGGTTAAGTCTGGAGATTTCTCAAAGCATCTTGCCGATTTACAAAAAGTGTTAGAGTGCACAAGGAAGCATGGATTGAAGATGAATCCCAACAAGTGTGCATTTGGCGTATCGGCAGGGCAGTTTCTTGGTTTCATGGTACATCATAGGGGTATTGAAATTAGTCGAAGATCTATTGATGCCATCAATAAAATAGTGGCCCCTACCAACAAAACCGAGCTCCAATCCTTGATCGGCAAGGTAAATTTTATCAGGAGATTTATATCGAATTTGTCTGGTAGGATTCGTGCTTTCAGTCCTCTTCTTAAATTGAAAGCCGATCAAGAGTTTATTTGGGGAGAAGAACAGTAGTTGGCTCTGGATGAAATCAAGAAGTATCTAGTAAATCCTCCAGTTCTAGTTCCACCTCAACAAGGGAAGCCCTTCAGATTGTATTTATCTACCGATGGATCGGTTATCGGTTCAACTTTGGTTCAAGAATTTGAAGGGAAAGAAAGGGTAATTTATTATTTGAGTAGGAGGTTGATTGATGCTGAAACCAGGTATTCGGCCATTGAGAAACTATGCTTATGCTTATATTTTTCATGTATCAAGCTGAGACATTACCTGTTATCGGCCGAATGCACTGTTGTTTGCAAAGATGACGTGGTCCGATACATGCTATCTATGCCGATTATGAGTGGTAGGATCGGTAAATGGATTTTAGCGCTGTCGGAGTTCGATTTGCGTTACGAATCGGCTAAGGCAGTCAAAGGGCAGATTATGGCCGATTTTGTGACTCAGCATTGCGGTCTAGTGGAAACCTTGGAAATTGTACCCTGGACGCTCTTCTTTGATGGATCTACCTGTGACCGGGGGGCAGGAATCGGCATTGTATTAGTTTCCCCTAAGGGGAGGAAGTATGAGTTTTCCTTGCCGATGTTGCCACATCAACAAATAATCAGGCTGAGTATCAGGCTCTGATCAAGGGATTGGAGTTGTTAAGAGAAGTTCGTGCTGATGCTGTTGAAATATTCGGGGATTCTATGTTGGTTATAAATCAATTGGCCAGAAGCTATGAATGCCGAAGTGAAGTTCTCATAACTTATTTCGAGAGAAGTATGCAACTGTTAAAGGAATTCAAGGATTTCCGATTGGAGCATGTTCCCCGATTGCATAATGAAGACGCTGATCGGTTAGCTCAGCATGCCTCGGGATATCAGCCAATGATTAATGCGACATCGGCAGTCGGTGCCGGTGATTGGAGGAAAGAAATTATTGATTATCTAAAAGATCCATCCAAAAAAGTTGAAAGACGGGTTCGATTTCAAGCAACCAAGTATGTGCTCCTTGAAAATGAATTGTATTATCGAACTATCGACGAAATTCTTCTCCGATGCTTGGGTGATGATGAAGCTAGAAGTTTGATGGGGGAAATCCATGAAGGAGTGTGTGGAGCGCATCAGTCAGCTTTTAAGATGAAGTGGATGATTCGAAGGAATGGATATTTTTGGCCAACCATACTTGAAGATTGTTTTAAATATTTCAAGGGATGTCAAGGTTGTCAAAAGTTTGGTAATATCCAGAGAGCACCCGCATCGGCTATGAATCCTATAATAAAGCCTTGGCCGTTCCGGGGATGGGCCATCGATCTGATCGGCCAGATTTATCCACCATCTAGCAAAGGGCATAAGTTCATTCTAGTTGCCACTGACTATTTCACTAAGTGGGTTGAAGCTATTCCTTTGAAGAAAGTCACATCGGCCAATATGATTGATTTTGTGAAGGAGCATATTATTTACCGATTTGGGATTCCCCAAACGATTACTACCGATCAGGGCACCATGTTCACATCGGGGGAGTTCGATGAATTCGCAATCGGTATGGGAATTAAAGTGTTGAATTCTTCTCCTTATTATGCTCAAGCCAATGGGCAGGACGAAGCGTCTAACAAAGGAATTATCAAGCTTATTAAACGAAAGATTGAAGAAAATCCTAAGCGGTGGCATACATTATTAAATGAAGCATTGTGGTCTTATCGGATGGCTTGTCATGGATCGACCAAGGTATCACCCTATCAATTGGTGTATGGACATGATGCAGTGTTGCCTTGGGAAATTAAGGCTGGATCTAGGCGATTATCTTTTCAAGATCAATTAACTTCCGATGGTTATGCCACTTTGATGACCGATGAATTGGACGATCTAGCAGGGCATCGGTTAAAAGCTTTAATGAGTATAGAAGAAAATAAGAAGAGAGTTGCTAGATGGTATGATAAGAAAGTGAAGGCTAAAGAGTTTGCCGATGGGGATTTGGTATGGAAATTAATTTTACCAATTGGGACCAAAAGTTCGAAGTTTGGAAAGTGGTCTCCTAATTGGGAGGGTCCTTATCGGATAAGTCGATCGGCTCCTGGTAATGCCTACATTCTAGAAACCCTCGAAGGAATTGAATTTCCCAGAGCATTAAACGGCAAATATTTAAAGAAGTACTACCCCAGTATATGGGTCGATGCATAGAAGTTTAGGTGCCGATAACACTCCTATCGGCTGGATCCAAATGCTTGGGGACAAGACTTGGTGTTTCAAAAGTTTAGGTGCCGATAACAGTCCTATCGGCTGGACTAAAAGCTGAGGAAGCAGGAAAGCACAGATACAATGCCGATGGAAACTCTATGTGTTAAGCAGCGTCTGGATTGCCGATATAGCGCGTAGCCGAATTTGGTTGGCTGCTTCTATCTCCTTGATGTCATCATCGGCAGAACCTTCTATCGGCTTCAGCTTCTTCTTCAATTGAAGTGCCTTGCGACCATGAGCATTTCGCTCGTGCTCAAGAAGCCGGATGGTCTCTGGCAATTGGCTCTCTTCCTGTTGGGCTTGGGACAGAGCGTTCTCTACTTCCTTGAGCTCCGCCAACAGGGATTCTTTTCTTGCTGATAGATCAGATATCTTCTGCTTCAGCGCGTCTCCAGAAGATCTCAGGATACCGATGTTCTTGTGCTTCTCATCGGTCAAAAGCTTCTCTTTCCTCATTTCATCGGAGAGTTGAGTCTGAACGGCTCTATCGGCAAGCCGCCAAGAAGCTCTTTGGTACTGCAGCTGGCGACTCTCCAGATGAGCGGCTTGGAATAGGATTTCTTCAACATCGGCTGGGATTTGGCCTCTGAGAGTTCTGAACAGGGTCTTGGTAGGGTCGGAATCATCAACCAATTGCGCTGTGTCCTGGTGAAGGAGAGCTGACAATTCTTCCAGCCTGACCCTGATCTCTGCCGATGTGATGCCGACCGTCTGAGAAGAGCTTGCTTCTTCACCTTCTTCTTCAGAGAGATCGATGGCGAAGGAGAACAGGCTATCGGGAGAATCTTGTTCCTGGGAGGGAAAGCAAAATTAGCTCATACTCAGAGAATCGGCAAATAGTGCTAACGGTAAACGGTGACTTACTTGCTTCAAGGCGATCTCTTGTCTTTGACTGAGAAGTGCTGACGGAGCTGCAGGCTGATCGGCCAAAGATGCCGATGGAGCTACAGGTTGATCGGCTGAGATTGCCGATGGAACGATATCAACTGAAAGAAGACAAAAGGAGTTATGAGACTAAATAAGAATAAGTTCATCGGTAGCGATATTGTTAAAGTATGTTACCTGGAGGAGGGACAACGGTTGTCTGAATCGGGAGAACTGCCGATGGTATAACTGGACCCACCGGGCCAGTTGTTTGTTCACCCATGTCAGCTGATGTATCTTCTGCTTGAGATCCTTCCTGTTGGGGTTCTTCTATCTGTGGTGCTTCCTGCATAGGTGGGGGAGATGGTGCTTGCTGTGGCTGGGCTTCTGGAGAAGAAGGAGAAGACTCCACCGGAATTGGAGATACCGGAGGAGGAGGGGGAGTTGCTACCTTCCGGCGCTTTGTTCCAGTCTTAGCACCCGTGGTGCCCTTTCTCTTGGGTTGGCTAGACTGGGGGCATCGGTACTCTCACACCTGGCTTTCGCCGATGCGCCGGTTTGCTGCAATAATGAACAAGAGTTTATAAGCATAAATATAGCCGATATAAAGATAGTCAGCATAAAGGAAAAGATTTGACAAATTGCCTTGAAAGCCCGCGCAAGAGTGGGAGCAGCAACCGTTGGTGATGTCTGGGTTCTTTTGGTGGTGACTTTCCTGAGGCGTACACCCCGATGCACGATGGAAGCTAGAGTGGGAGCATTGTGGCCGATTGAGGAAATCGGGCCTGATGGAAACAAGTCGATCGGCCTGCCACTCCTGCTAACCAATGGAGGAATATTGTCAACCTGCAAAAGGAATACAAGGGTAAGCTGCCGATGGAGGTAATATTGAGAAAATGAAACGTTGGTTTGAGTTACTTACAGTGTCATCGGGAACTTCGTATTCGGAGTCAATCATGCCGCGGTATGAAAGTGCCGATCTGCAGAATAGATGCTCTTTCCATTCTGCCCACCATAACTTGTATGCCTGAGTGATAAAAGCAGCCGGAACCCATTCTGACAGATCTACATCTATATCGGCGTTTGGTGGTAGTTGGGCTGCTCGAGTCCACTCAAGAAGGTTGTTGATAGTTTCTCTGGGTTTTATCACATCGGCATAAGGAAGTGCAATCGGCAACTGGCCGAAAGCTAACTGGCGAGCTAATGCCGATGGATTGTAAAATTCGTAAGTTTGAGGGGAGGTTTTTGTGCTACCAAAGAAATTCACTGGAATGATTCTGGGAGTCACAATTGCCATCATCACCTCATTGTCCCTGTCGAGAGCTTCATCAAATGGATTGAAGGTCAGAGGGAGCATGCTATCTGGGTCATCATAAGCCAACCATGGTCGTTCGTCTCTGGTCAAACCCTCATACAGAGTCTGGAAGAATCGGCCGATCTGATCTGGATTACCTCCTGAACCAGGCAGAACTATGACAGCTTCGCCAAAGTTCAAGGGGGCGCGTGTTGCAGATTCCTCTTCACCCAATACATGGTTTTCAGCTATATCTCTTGGGAAACGCTGTGTGAACAGGTTGAAGTTGAGACGCTTGTGCAGATGTAGATTGAGCCACATGTTGACAAACCACCAGGGGCCTCCCAAGTTGCCAGTGGATTGGCCGAGCAGAAGTTTCTGGGCTACTTGATGGAGAAGGTGGTAAGCAGCGTCAAGCAAGTATCGGCCGAGAGGGAATCGGCCACCGTTAGCCAGTCTTTCTGCTGCCGATAGGTAGACAGAAGTCGGTCCTGCCGATCGACCACAGAATACAAACTTGTCCAGCCACATGTTCAGAAAGGTGGTTTGTTCCTTTATGGTGACAGATCCTTTCCCACGGTACTTCTGAATGTACCCCGACCAACCGCCGATAGCGCGAGTCTCCACTTTGGCACTAGGGGCAGTATCAAAAAAGTGGGTGCTATTGGCAGAAGATATATCTAGACCAGTAAGCATGGCTACATCGGCAAGAGTAGGAGAAGCAGGGCTGTGGCCAAAGGCAAAAGCATTGAGGGTGTCTGACCAAAAGTAGGATGCAGCTATCAGCAGTGACTCGTTCCTATGCATATCGGCAATGGACAATCTAATGCATTGGGCTAGATTCCTTTCACCCCACTGAACTTCATTAGAGTTGCTGACCCTCAAGAACCAGTCTTTCCACCCTACAGTTGGGCTGGGCCAAGACCGGAAGGTGTCCTTCCACAGATCTAAGGAAAAATTTTCGGCTCTGAAGGGGATCCTGTTGGTTTCTGCGTTGATAAGGTCAGTTGGATCTGGGTCCCCTAGAGGGCCGAGGCATTGAAGGTGTGGTTGATCGGTGGGGATGACAATTTTTTTGGACAATTCCTAGTGATTTTGGGCGTAAAAAGAAATACAAAGAGGAAAGAAAAGGAAGATGTTCAGTAAAATGAATTGCGAGTGAACAGGGATATGAAGAAAAATACAGAAGACGGGATGGAGATTTGACCTCAGGGACGACCAACCCGACGGCCATCTTGCTGCGAAGGAAGCGTGTGAAGGCGCCGGAGTTGGTGAAGAGGGGTGCTTGTCGGAGACCTTAGGAGTTTTTTGGGGGCGCCGCCGCTGGCAAAGTAAAGTTGGGTAGTAGAATGGCGTGATGGGGAAGGAGTACCCAAGAAGGAACTATTTATAGGACAAAATGGGCAAGGGCAAATCCGACTTATCTCTTTGCCGCATCCGAGAAATCCGAGGGTACTCAGGTGGATATGGTAACTGTTCGCACGGTAATCCAGGGATTGTGCAGGTGATTTGACGGGAAGCGGTCATTATCTGAAGATATTTTACTGTGCGAGATCTCCTGGTCGGTCCATCGGCAATATTCTATAACAGTCATATTGCCGATGAGCGGATAGACGGGAAGTAACCGTTTGTGCGAATATCCTGGTCAGAACATCGGCAGATCTTTGTAACGGTATTGTTGCCGATGTACGACTGAGAAAAATGCCCGTTTAGGAGGTTGGGGATTTCGAGGAATCTGCGGAGGAATAGGATCAGAGTTGTTCAGATTGATGTTGTCGGTCACCAGATTAGGAGCATTAATTGCGGGAAAAGGCATCATTACTGCAGAGAATTTCGGAGCATTAATAGTTTTATACTCCGAAACTGGGGGGCATGTGTTGACACCGTTTTTGGGCACGTGTCTAGGATGGCAGGATAAGGTGGCAGTACGATGTTTACAAAGTGGGTTGCCGATGAGGATGGTTGCCGATGAGGGAGAAGTTGAACGTGACTAAGTCCACAGGCAGTAATATGGTGCCGATGGCTAGATAAGAAAGTCTGCCGATGACTATGGCAAAGGGTCTGCCGATGATGCAAAGAGGGAGTCCGGAAGCTGCCGGTCGTCATGTGGAGGAGTTTCGGTTTGTCACGAGGGATAGTTTTGTTATTTCCTTAATTATTTGCATCGTTTTGTATACGGATTCCGTGTAGTTTGGAATTCGAATTCTAATCGTGTCTGGTTGTAGCTCTTTGAGCAGGGTATAAATATAGACCCTAGGGCCTTGTAATAGGAAATCAATCAAGAAATCAAACACACGTTTTTACTCATATTCCAGCATTTACTTTTCGATGACTTCGTCATACTTTTTCCTTTTGTTACGAGTTCTTAGGAATTTGTCGACTTAAGCTCGGCGTGTTCTCAAGTTCCACGTGAGTACCTCTTAGCCGTGACATCCGGGCGCATCGCTGTTGTCAGGACTAAAGTATTCGAGTTATCACCTTTGCCGATAGCAAGGTCAAATCGGCTGGCACGCCTTAACGTTTGAATCGGGTATTAGCCCTTTGTGTTTGCAGATCAGTTTTGCATCAACAGCTCCCACTCTGGCCGCCGTCATGCATCGAGGCGTATGCCTCAAGAAAGTCACCACTAAGAGAACTCAGATATCTCCATCGGTAGCTGCCTCTGCTTTGGCACTAGCGTTCAAGGTATATTCTCAAACTCTTTCATACTGATCTCACATCTGTTGTACTTGCACTCACAAATTTCCCTTTCTGTGCCAGAACACCGGTGCATCGGCAAGGATCAGAGGCAAAAGTGCTGATGCCCCTGTTGACACCGTTTTTGGGCACGTGTCTAGGATGGCAGGATAGGGTGGCAGTACGATGCGGGTTGCCGATGAGGATGGTTGCCGATGAGGGAGAGGTTGAATGTGACTAAGTCCACAGGCAGTGATATGGTGCCGATAGCTGGATAAAAAGGTCTGCCGATGACTATGGCAAAGGGATTGCCGATGATGCAAAGGAGAAGTCCGGAAGCTGCCAGTTGTCATGTGGAGGAGTTTCGGTTTGTCACAAAGGATAGTTTTGTTATTTCCTTAATTATTTGCATCGTTTTGTATACGGATTCCGTGTAATTTGGAATTCGAATTCTCATCGTGTCTGGTTGTAGCTCTTTGAGCAGGGTATAAATATAAACCCTAGGACCTTGTAATAATCAATCAAGAAATCAATCAAACACACGTTTTTACTCATATTTCAGCATCTACTTTTTCGACGACTTCGTCATACTTTTTTCCTTTTATTACGAGTTCTTAGGAATTCGTCGACTTAAGCTCAGCGTGTTCTCGAGTTCCGCGTGAGTACCTCTTAGCCGTGACATCTGGGCGCATCGCTGTTGTCAGGACTAAAGTATTCGAGTTATCACCTTTGCCGATAGTAAGGTCAAATCGGCTGGCACGCCTTAACGTTTGAATTGGGTATTAGCCCTTTGTGTTTGCAGACCAGTTTTGCATCAACACATCTTTTGGCACGCCCAGTGGGACAGGATTCAAGATCAAGATCAACATGTCGATCTCTGACCTCGATCAAGAGAACGTCATCCCCGTGACGGAGGCCAACCTCAAGGATGAGCAGAAGCAAGCTATTGCCCAAGCCATGGAAGAGTTCAAGCAGCAATGCCTGAGGTCTTTCAGCATAAACAGGAGCGGCGAAGTGGTCCAAAAAGATGCACTGCCGGCACCACGGCAGGTTACCTTTGACGCCAATCCTGGCAAGCTTCAAGATATGGTTGACAATGCCATCAATCGAGCGTTGATTAACCAAGCTGGTGTACTGTCTAATACGGTTTTCAATGCCGTGGCAAGAACTTTCAAGGAAGGACAAATCCCACCAGATTATGTGGGCCCCTCCCATCATCAGCCAACGGCACCAGAGGTCACGGCTCCATCGGCTGCCTTGACGAATGCAAGTGCACAATCTGTCGTCCCTCCAAGTACATCGGGGACTACTGGTGCACTATCTATGCCGATGGCAACCAACCCACAAATTTCAGTTGGGCAGCATAAACTGACAACAGATATGTTGGCATCGGCAATGTCAGGGTTGACTCTTCCTCCCAACTGGTGGGGTTACGGTATGCCTCCAGAGTTGACGCCGGGAACATCACAAATAACTGACATGAGGGGCAAAACTCCTATGACATCGGCACCTCCCAATGCGCCGGTGAACCAGAGTCCTCGGTATACCACAACTACTACTGCGAGGCCTCACACTGGAAATCCTCAAGATTCAATATTCCAGATGCCCAACGCATCGGCAGAGTCAATGCTGATGCAACAGAGGCCTATGGCCCAGTCGGGGTATGTCAATTCAACGACGGTACCTAATTACCAATCATCGGCAGCACCTATGCCGATGAACGCTAATAATGGATGGCTTGGACAGCAAGCCTTTCCACAATCGCCCCAGCAGAGTTACCAGACTACAGGGTTCCAGCAAGGGCAGGTCTATCCCGGGTTCCAAGGTCAGGGGATTCCCAACCAGCCAATGAATTTTGAACAGCAACTCGGAGGACAGCCAATCGGTGGACAGCAGTTTGGTGGTCCGCAGATTGGAAGACAGGTGACCAATACAATGTTCCATGCAGATCACGTCCCGAACAGACACCTGGAGGTTCGCCACCAAGTGCCAGATCCGCAGCCGCCTCATCGGCAAGATGCCGATGCATATTGGGCCGATAAGATTGCTGAAGTAATGAGGGAACAATTTGGGATAAAACCCAAAGTCAACACTTATTCTTATCGGACACCGTATCCTCCCGCGTATGATTTGATCCCGCTTCCACATCGGTACAAGGTACTGGATTTTACAAAGTTTTCCGGACAGGACGACACGTCAACCATGGAGCATGTCAACAGGTTCATTATTCAATGTGGAGAGGCTGGTAACAGGGACGAATTGAGGGTTCGTCTATTTTCATCATCATTGTCTGGATCGGCCTTTACTTGGTTCATATCATTACCTCCCAACTCGGTAATTACTTGGGCCGATCTAGAGAAGCAATTCCACAAATACTTCTTCTCGGGGGTTCATGAGAAGAAGATCACCGACTTGGTCAAGTTGAGGCAACGTAATGATGAGTCCGTTGAGGGATTTGTGCAGAGGATACGAGAGGTCAAGAATAAATGCTATAGCCTGGTTCTGGATGATCGGCAGCTAGCCGATTTGGCTTTCCAAGGTTTGTTGCCACATATCAGGGATAAGTATGCCTCTCAGGAGTTCGAAAGTTTAAGTCATTTGGTGCAGAGGATATCTGATCAAGACATCAAGCCTTTCGAGCCTAAGAGGGCATGGAATAAGTCAGTGTCATTTGTTGATGAAGCAACAAGCTCAGATTCCGATGAGGAACCAGTAATCGGTTTGGCAGAGTGGGTAAAAAACAAGAAGCCGATGTCTTGTCCTTTTGGGCAGAAGGAACCAGAGAAGTTTGCCTTTGACACCGCCAAGGCCGATAGGATATTTGACTTTCTACTTCAGGAAGGTCAAATCAAACTGTCACCTAACCATGTGATCCCATCGGCAGAAGAGTTGAAGAGGATGAGATATTGCAAGTGGCATAATGCAACTTCACATGACACCAACGAGTGCAAAGTATTCAGACAGCAGCTGCAATCGGCTATAGAGTCAGGGAGAATCAAGTTTGACAGTTCCAAAGCCCAGAAGCCGATGAAGATAGACCAACATCCTTTCCCGACGAACATGTTGGATGCTAAGGGGAAGGCTAAGGTCTTAACGTCGGAGACAGCTGAGAAGAGTGCATCGGTAGATCCTCAGCATCAAGTTACTACTGCCGATGCAAGAAGTAAGGGCTTGGTCCAGGAAGGAGCTAGCTCAGGAAGGCTTCCTCGATCTGGTATCGTCATAACTCATAGAAGGCCTCGAGAAAAATGGCAACAACGGGAAGATCGGTATCGGTGCCAGCAGGAAGATTATCAACGGGAAGAAGAAAGATGCCGACAGGAGTGGAATCGGCACAGGGATCATTGGAATTGTCCATTCTTCATACATTGTTGGGAGGAAAATATCAAGCTTCCTACTGTCAGAGACTGCCCTGAATGCAACGGTTATGATCGGTACGATAGGATCGATCGGCGTTATCATGATGATGAACGGCGAGCTAATAGGCCAATCAGAGGAAGGGTGTCAGTTCATGACCGGCTAGGGGGCAGATTCAGTGGGCACAACAGACTTAGTGACCATGTCCAGTATTTTTCCCAGGAACCAAGAGGAGCTCGAAGGAATGGCTGATGCGCGGGTTCCCGATGAATTCATATTTTGCAGGGATGCTAACACGCATCGTATGGAGTCAAGGGAGAACCGACGCCCGACGGCAAGACAAAGGCCACTTCCTCCATGGTGCCCTCGAGGATTAACCAAGACACAGAAAAGGAGATTGCAACGAGAAAGGCAAGAGGAGCTAAACAAGGGAGAGAACTCTGGAAGTCGGCAGCCGTCAGACACTAAGAGGGAAGGTCCATCGGCAGGCGTCAACATGGTCTTCATGTTGCCGATGGAGTTTCTTGCACCAGCCAGTGACGATGAGTTGGAATTTTCTGATCAGGTAGCTCAGTTGGCTCTGGATCCGATGACGGCTATCTTTGAGAAACCTGCCGATGACGAGAGGCAGCATCTTAAAGCTTTGTTCCTCAAAGGAAGGGTTGATGGGCAGCCAATGACCAAGATCCTAGTTGATGGTGGAGCTGCTATTAATATTATGCCATATGCAGTATATCGGAAGCTTGGGAAAGAGGATCAAGATTTGACCAAGACCGATATGATGCTCAAAGACTTTGAAGGAAACGTGTCTCCAGTCAAGGGGGCGATATGTGCAGAGTTGACCATCGGCAGCAAAACCTTGCCGACAACTTTTTTCGTGATCAGAGGAAAAGGTGCCTACAATTTATTATTGGGGAGAGATTGGATTCATGCCAATTGCTGTGTCCCATCTACAATGCATCAATGCTTGGTTCAGTGGGTAGGTGACAAGATTGAGATCGTCCCAGGAGATTCTTCTTATGTTATTGCATCGGCAGAAGCGGATACTTACGAAAGGACCAGGTGCATTTCAGGAGAAGTTTGGGAGAAAGATTTTCTCAAAGTTGCCGATTATGAGATTCCACCGATCCAAGCAGTCGGTTCTGACGACGGTTTTTAATGGATAGATTCGCCGATGATGGAAAATTAGGCCAGGGATTCACATCGGCCGATGATTTGGTAGAAGTAGATATAGGTAGTGGTGATAAGCCTAGGCCTACTTTTATTAGTGCTAAATTAGATCCTGAGTGTAAGCGACAATTGACTAGTTTGTTAAAGGAATATAAAGATTGCTTTGCTTGGGATTATACAGAGATGCCTGGTTTAGACCGATCAATTGTTGAACATCGGTTACCCATCAAGTCTGGATTTCGGCCACATCAGCAGCCAGCCCGCCGATGTAATCCTAACATTCTACCTGATATTAAGGCCGAAATCACCAAACTTATTGAAGCTAAGTTTATTCGGCAGTGTCGGTATGCCGAATGGATTTCCAATGTTGTTCCGGTTTACAAGAAGAACGGGAAGCTTCGGGTGTGCATTGACTTCAGGAATCTCAATAAAGCTACGCCGATGGATGGATACCCAATGCCTGTCACCGATCTACTGGTTGATGCTGCGGCTGGCCATCGGGTCATCAGCTTCATGGATGGTAATGCAGGTTACAATCAAATATTCATGGCAGAGGAGGATATTCCAAAAACCGCATTCAGGTGTCCTGGTCATGTTGGACTATTTGAATGGATAGTCATGACTTTTGGGTTAAAGAATGCTGGTGCTACTTATCGAAGGGCTATGAATTTTATATTTCATGAGTTCATCGGCAAGCTCGTAGAGATTTATATTGATGATGTGGTGGTTAAGTCTGGAGATTTCTCAAAGCATCTTGCCGATTTACGAAAAGTGTTGGAGTGCACAAGGAAGCATGGATTGAAGATGAATCCCAACAAGTGTGCATTTGGCGTATCGGCAGGGCAGTTTCTTGGTTTCATGGTACATCATAGGGGTATTGAAATTAGTCGAAGATCTATTGATGCCATCAATAAAATAGTGGCCCCTACCAATAAAACCGAGCTCCAATCCTTGATCGGCAAGGTAAATTTTATCAGAAGATTTATATCAAATTTATCTGGGAGGATTCGTGCTTTCAGTCCTCTTCTTAAATTGAAAGCCGATCAAGAGTTTGTTTGGGGAGAAGAACAGCAGTTGGCTCTGGATGAAATCAAGAAGTATCTAGTAAATCCTCCAGTTTTAGTTCCACCTCAACAAGGGAAGCCCTTCAAATTGTATTTATCTACCGATGGATCGGTTATCGGTTCAGCTTTAGTTCAAGAATTTGAAGGGAAAGAGAGGGTAATTTATTATTTGAGTAGGAGGTTGATTGATGCTGAAACCAGGTATTCGGCCATTGAGAAACTATGCTTATGCTTATATTTTTCATGTATCAAGCTGAGACATTACCTGTTATCGGCCGAATGCACTGTTGTTTGCAAAGATGACGTGGTCCGATACATGCTATCTATGCCGATTATGAGTGGTAGGATCGGTAAATGGATTTTAGCGCTGTCGGAGTTCGATTTGCGTTACGAATCGGCTAAGGCAGTCAAAGGGCAGATTATGGCCGATTTTGTGACTCAGCATTGCGGTCTAGTGGAAACCTTGGAAATTGCACCCTGGACGCTCTTCTTTGATGGATCTACCTGTGACCGGGGGGCAGGAATCGGCATTGTATTAGTTTCTCCTAAGGGGAGGAAGTATGAGTTTTCCTTGCCGATTGTTGCTACATCAACAAATAATCAGGCTGAGTATCAAGCTCTGATCAAGGGATTGGAGTTGTTAAGAGAAGTTCGTGCTGATGCTGTTGAAATATTCGGGGATTCTATGTTGGTTATAAATCAATTGGCCGGAAGCTATGAATGCCGAAGTGAAGTTCTCATAACCTATTTCGAGAGAAGTATGCAACTGTTAAAGGAATTCAAGGACTTCCGATTGGAGCATGTTCCCCGATTGCATAATGAAGACGCTAATCGGTTAGCTCAGCATGCCTCGGGATATCATCTAATGATTAATGCGACATCGGCAGTCGGTGCCGGTGATTAGAGGAAAGAAATTATTGATTATCTAAAAGATCCATCCAAAAAAGTTGAAAGACGGGTTCGATTTCAGGCAACCAAGTATGTGCTCCTTGAAAATGAATTGTATTATCGAACTATCGACGGAATTCTTCTCCGATGTTTGGGTGATGATGAAGCCAGAAGTTTGATGGGGGAAATCCATGAAGGAGTGTGTGGAGCGCATCAGTCAGCTTTTAAGATGAAGTGGATGATCCGAAGGAATGGATATTTTTGGCCAACCATACTTGAAGATTGTTTTAAATATTTCAAGGGATGTCAAGGTTGTCAAAAGTTCGGTAATATCCAGAGAGCACCCGCATCGGCTATGAATCCTATAATAAAACCTTGGCCGTTCCGGGGATGGGCCATCGATCTGATCGGCCAGATTTATCCACCATCTAGCAAAGGGCATAAGTTCATTCTAGTTGCCACTGACTATTTCACTAAGTGGGTCGAAGCTATTCCTTTGAAGAAAGTCACATCGGCCAATATGATTGATTTTGTGAAGGAGCATATTATTTACCGATTTGGGATTCCCCAGACGATTACTACCGATCAGGGCACCATGTTCACGTCGGGGGAGTTCGATGAATTCGCAATCGGTATGGGAATTAAAGTGTTGAATTCTTCTCCTTATTATGCTCAAGTCAATGGGCAGTCCGAAGCGTCTAACAAAGGAATTATCAAGCTTATTAAACGAAAGATTGAAGAAAATCCTAGGCGGTGGCATACATTATTAAATGAAGCATTGTGGTCTTATCGGATGGCTTGTCATGGATCGACCAAGGTATCAACCTATCAATTGGTGTATGGACATGATGCAGTGTTGCCTTGGGAAGTTAAGGCTGGATCTAGGCGATTATCTTTTCAAGATCAATTAACTTCCGACAATTATGCCACTTTGATGACCGATGAATTGGATGATCTAGCAGGGCATCGGTTAAAAGCTTTAATGAGTATAGAAGAAAATAAGAAAAGAGTTGCTAGATGGTATGATAAGAAAGTGAAGGCTAAAGAGTTTGCCGATGGGGATTTAGTATGGAAATTAATTTTACCGGTTGGGACCAAAAGCTCGAAGTTTGGAAAGTGGTCTCCTAATTGGGAGGGTCCTTATCGGATAAGTCGATCGGCTCCCGGTAATGCCTACATTCTAGAAACCCTCGAAGGAGTTGAATTTCCCAGAGCATTAAACGGCAAATATTTAAAGAAGTATTATCCCAGTATATGGGTCGATGCATAGAAGTTTAGGTGCCGATAACACTCCTATCGGCTGGATCCAAATGATTGGGGACGAGACTTGGCGTTTCAAAAGTTTAGGCGCCGATAACAGTCCTATCGGCTAGACTAAAAGCTGAGGAAGCAGGAAAGCGCAGATACAATGCCGATGGAAACTCTATGTGTTAAGCAGCGTCTGGATGGCCGAGATAGCAAGGAGCTGAATTTGGTTGGCTGCTTCTATCTCCTTGATATCATCATCGGCAGAACCTTCTATCGGCTTCAGCTTCTTCTTCAGTTGGAGTGCTTTGCGACCATGAGCATTTCGCTCGCGCTCAAGAAGCCTAATGGTCTCTGGCAATTGGCTCTCTTCCTGTTGGGCTTGGGACAGAGCGTTCTCTACTTCCTTGAGCTCCGCCAACAGGGACTCTTTTCTTGCCGATAGATCGGATATCTTCTGCTTCAGCGCGTCTCCAGAAGATCTCAAGATACCGATGTTCTTATGCTTCTCATCGGTCAAAAGCTTCTCTTTCCTCATTTCATCGGAGAGTTGAGTCTGAGCAGCTCTATCGGCAAGCCGCCGAGAAGCTCTTTGGTACTGCAGCTGGCGACTCTCCAGGTGAGCGGCTTGGAACAGGATTTCTTCAACATCGGCTGGGACTTGACCTCTGAGAGTTCTGAACAGGGCCTTGGTAGGGTCGGAATCGTCAACCAGTTGCGCTGTGTCCTGGTGAAGAAGAGCTGACAATTCTTCCAGCCTAGCCCTGATCTCTGCCGATGTAATGCCAACTGTCTGAGAAGAGCTTGCTTCTTCGCCTTCTTCTTCGGAGAGATCAATGGCAAAGGAAAACAGGCTATCAGGAGAATCTTGTTCCTGGGAGGGAAAGCAAGGTTAGCTCATATTCGGAGAATCGGCAAATGATGCTAGCGGTAAATGGTGACTTACTTGCTTCAAGGCGATCTCTTGCCTTGGACTGGGAGGTGCTGACGGAGCTGCGGACTGACCGGCCAAAGATGCCGATGGAACTACAGGTTGATCGGCTAAAGTTGCCGATGGGACGATATCGATTGAAAGAAGACAAGAAAGGTTATGAGACTAAATGAGAATGAGTTCATCGGCAACGGTATTGTTAAAGTATGTTACCTGGAGGGGGAACAACGGTTGTCTGAATCGGGAGAGCCGCCGATGATATAATTGGACCCACCGGACCAGTCGTTTGTTCACCCACATCAACTGATGTACCTTCTGTTTGAGGCTCTTCCTGCTGGGATTCTTCCATCTGTGGTGCATCCTGCATTGGTTGGAGAAATGGCGCTTGCTGTGTCTGGACTTCTGGAGAAGAAGGAGAAGACTCTACTGGGATTGGAGATACCGGAGGAGGAGGGGGAGTTGCCACTTTTTGGAGTTTCGTTTCGGCCCTGGCGCTCTTGACACTCTTCCTCTTTGGCTGGCTGGATTGGGTGGCATCGGCACCTTGACGTGTGATCTTTGCCGATGCACTGGTTTGCTGCAATAACGAACAAGGGTTTATAAGTATAAATAAAGCCGATATAAAGGTAGTCAGCGTAAAAGATAAAGATTTGACAAATTGCCTTGAAAACCCGCGCCAGAGTGGGAGCAGCTACCGTTGGTGATGTCTGGGTTCTCCTGGTCGTAACTTTCCTGAGGCGCACGCCCCGATGCACGATGGAAGCCAGAGTGGGAGCATTGTGGCCGATTGAGGAAATCGGGCCTGATGGAAACAAGTCGATCGGCTTGCCACTCCTGCTAACCGATGGAGGAATATTGTCAGCCTGCAAAAGGAATACAAGGGTAAGCTGCCGATGGAAGTAATAGTGAGAAAATGAAACGTTGGTTTGAGTTACTTACAGTGTCATCGGGAACTTCGTATTCGGGGTCAATCATGCCGCGGTATGAAAGTGCCGATCTGCAGAATAGATGCTCTTTCCATTCTGCCCACCATAACTTGTATGCCTGAGTGATAAAAGCAGCCGGAACCCATTCTGACAGATCTACATCTACATCGGCGTTTGGTGGTAGTTGGGCTACTCGAGTCCACTCAAGAAGGTTGTTGATGGTTTCTCTGGGTTTTATCACATCGGCATAAGGAAGTGAAATCGGCAACTGGCCGAAAGCTAACTGGCGAGCTAATGCCGATGGATTGTAAAATTCGTAAGTCTGGGGAGAAGTTTTCGTGCTACCGAAGAAATTCACTGGAATGGCTCTGGGAGTCACAATTGCCATCATCACCTCATTATCCCTGTCGAGAGCTTCATCAAACGGATTGAAGGTCAGAGGGAGCATGCTATCTGGGTCATCATAAGCCAGCCATGGTCGTTCATCTCTGGCCAGACCCTCATACAGAGTCTCGAAGAATCGGCCGATCTGATCCGGATTATTCCCTGAACCGGGTAGGACTATAACGGCTTCGCCAAAGTTCAAGGGGGCACGCGTTGCCGATTCCTCTTCACCCAACACATGATTTTCGGCTATATCTCTCGGGAAGTGCTGTGAGAACAAGTTGAAATCAAGGCGCTTATGCAGGTGCAGATTGAGCCACATATTGATAAACCACCAGGGGCCTCCCAAGTTGCCGATGGATTGGCCAAGCAGGAGTTTCTGGGCTACCTGATGAAGAAGGTGGTAAACAGCGCTGAGCAAATATCGGCCGAGAGGAAATTGGCCACCGTTAGCCAGTCTTTCTGCTGCCGATAGATAGACAGAAGTTGGTCCTGCCGATCGACCACAGAATACAAACTTGTCCAGCCACATGTTCAGAAAGGTGGTTTGCTCCTTTATGGTGACAGGCCCTCTCCCGCGGTATTTCTGAATGTACCCTGACCAACCGCCGATAGCGCGAGTCTCCACTTTGGCACTGGGGGCAGTATCAAAAAAGTGGGTGCTATCGGCAGAAGATATATCTAGCCCAGTGAGCATGGCTACATCGGCAAGGGTAGGAGAAGCAGGACCGTGGCCAAAAACAAAAGCATTGAGAGTGTCTGACCAAAAGTAGGATGCAGCTATCAGCAGTGACTCGTTCCTGTGCATATCGGCAATGGATAGCCTAATGCATTGGGCTAGCTTCCTCTCACCCCACTGGACTTCATAAGAATTGCTGACCCTCAAGAACCAGTCTTTCCACCCTACGGTAGGGCTGGGCCAAGAGCGAAAAGTGTCTTTCCACAGATCTACAGAAAAGTTTTCAGCTCTAAAGGGGATTCTATTGGTTTCTGCGTTGATAAGATTGGTTGGATCTGAATCCCCTAGAGGACCGAGACATTGAAGGTGTGGTTGATCGGTGGGGATGACAATTTTATTGGACAACTCCTAGAGATTTTTGGGGGAATAAAAATACAAAGAAAAAGGAAAAGGAGAATATTCAGTAAGATGAATCGCGGATGAATAGGAATATACACAGAAGATGAGATGGAAATCTGACCTCAGGGACGACGAAGCCAATGGCCATCTTGTCGTGAAGAGGACGTTGGAGGGCACCGGAGTTGATGAAGAGGAGTGCTTGTCGGAGGTCTTGAAGGTTGTAAATGGCGCCGCCGCTGGAAAAGTAAAGTTAGATAGTAGAATGGTGTGATGGGGGAGGAGTACCCAAGAAGGAACTATTTATAGGACAAGATGGGCAAGGGCAAATTCGACTTATCTCTTTGCCGCATCCGAGAAGCCCGAGGGTACTCAGGTGGATATGGTAACTGTTCGCACGATAATCCAGGGATTGTGCAGGTGATTTGATGGGAAGCGGTCATTATCTGAAGATATTTTACTGTGCGAGATCTCCTGGTCGGTCCATCGGCGATATTCTATAACGGTCATCTTGCCGATGGGCGGATAGGGGGGAAGTAACCGTTTTTGCGAATATCCTGGTCAGAGCATCGGCAGATCTTTGTAACGGTATTGTTACCGATGTACGACTGAGAAAAATGCCCGTTTGGGAAGTTGGGGATTTCGAGGAATCTGCGGAGGATTAGGATCAGAGTTGTCCAGATTGAGGTTGTCGGTTACCAGATTAGGAGCATTAATTGCGGAGAAGGCATCATTACTGCAGAGAATTTCGGAGCATTAATAGTTTTATACTCTGAAACTGGGGGGCATGTGTTGACACCGTTTTTGGGCACGTGTCTAGGATGGCAGGATAGGGTGGCAGTACGATGCGGGTTGCCGATGAGGATGGTTGCCGATGAGGGAGAGGTTGAATGTGACTAAGTCCACAGGCAGTGATATGGTGCCGATAGCTGGATAAAAAGGTCTGCCGATGACTATGGCAAAGGGATTGCCGATGATGCAAAGGAGGAGTCCGGAAGCTGCCAGTTGTCATGTGGAGGAGTTTCGGTTTGTCACAAAGGATAGTTTTGTTATTTCCTTAATTATTTGCATCGTTTTGTATACGGATTCCGTGTAATTTGGAATTCGAATTCTCATCGTGTCTGGTTGTAGCTCTTTGAGCAGGGTATAAATATAAACCCTAGGACCTTGTAATAATCAATCAAGAAATCAATCAAACACACGTTTTTACTCATATTCCAGCATCTACTTTTTCGACGACTTCGTCATACTTTTTCCCTTTTATTACGAGTTCTTAGGAATTCGTCGACTTAAGCTCGGCGTGTTCTCGAGTTCCGCGTGAGTACCTCTTAGCCGTGACATCTGGGCGCATCGCTGTTGTCAGGACTAAAGTATTCGAGTTATCACCTTTGCCGATAGTAAGGTCAAATCGGCTGGCACGCCTTAACGTTTGAATTGGGTATTAGCCCTTTGTGTTTGCAGACCAGTTTTGCATCAACAGCCCCCCAGTCTAGTCAACCGAAGAGAAAGGGTGCCAAGAGTACCAGGGCACAAGTAAAGCGCCAAAGAGTAGCAACACCCCCCCTCCCCCGGTATCTCCAATTCAGGTAGAATCTTCTCCCTCTTCTCCAGAATCATAGACACAGCAAGTACCATTTCCCTCTCAGCCGCAAGAAGTACCTCAAGTGGAAGAACCCCGACCAGAAGAGCCCCAGCCAGAAGCACCTCAGCCAGAAGACACATCGATTGATATGGGCGAGCAGACTGTCGATCCAGCAGGCTCAATCATAGCATCGGTAGTCTCCTCGATTCAGACAAGCACTGCACCTCCTCAAGGTAACATACTTTTACAAAAGCATTGCCGATGAACTTGTTTTCCTTATCTTATAATTACTCCTGTCATCCTTTCAGCTGACATAGTCCCGTCGGCAATCCCAGGCGATCAACCTGTGGTTCCATCGGCATCTTCCAGTCAGAGGCGAGAGATTGCCCTGAAATAAGTAAGTTATCCAACCCCTGTCTGTATTATTTATCAATACTTGACCGTACGATAACTCATTTTCTTTCCTTTTTAGGAGCAGGACTCTCCCGATAGTTTGTTCTCTTTCGCCATTGACATCTCTGAAGATGAAGGTGAAGAAGCAAGCTCTTCCCGGGCAGTTGGGATCACATCGGCAGAGGTCAGGGCAAAGTTGGAAGAACTATCGGCTCTCTTCCATCAAGACACAGCCCAACTAGTTGATGACTCTGATCCGGCCAAGGCTTTATTCAAGACCCTGAGAGGCCAAATCCCCGCCGATGCTGAAGAAGTTCTCTTCCAAGCAGCACATCTGGAGAGCCGTCAACTGCAGTACCAGAGGGCTGCCCAGCGCCTTGCCGATAGAGCGGCTTAGACTCAGCTTTCTGAGGAGATGCTGAAGGCAAAGCTTCTTATCGATGAGAAGCATAAGAGCATTGGTGCCTTGAAGTCCTCAGGAGATGCACTGAAGCACAAGATCTCCAATCTGTCAGCAAAAAGAGAAGCCCTATTGGCAGAGCTGAAGCAAGTGGAAGAAGCCTTGTCCTAGGCTCAACAAGAGGAAAACCAGCTGCTTGAGGCAATCAAACTCCTTGAGCAAGAGCAAAATGTCCATGGTCGTAAAGCGCTATAGTTGAAGAAGAAATTGAAGCGAGTGGAAGGCTCTACCGATGAAGACATCAAGGAGATAGAAGCAGCCAACCAGATCCACTTGCGTGCTATATCGACGATCCAGGCGTTGCTGAACATGTGAACTCTTCACCAGCAACATACTTGCTTCTTTCTGTTTTCTAAACTTCCTGATATTTAGTCTCGCCGATAGGACTGTTATCGGCACCTTTAAAAACATTAAGTCCGGCCCTAGACACATTTTGATCCAGCCGATAGGAGTGTTATCGGCACTTAAACTCTTATGCATCAACCCATATGCTTGGGTAGTACTTCTTCAGATATTTGTCATTTAGTGCTTTGGGAAATTCGACTCCTTCGAGAGTTTCTAAAATATAGGCATTACCAGGAGTCGATCGACTTATCCGATAGGGGCCCTCCCAATTGGGAGACCACTTCCCAAATTTTGAACTTTTAGTTCTGATCGGTAAGATTAATTTCCATACTAAGTCTCCATCGGCAAACTCCTTAGCCTTCACTTTTTTATCATACCATCTAGCAACTCTCTTCTTATTCTCTTCTATACTCATTAAAGCCCTTAACCGATGCCCTACCAGATCATCCAACTCGTCTGTCATTAAAGTAGCATAGTTATCGGCAATCAACTGATCTTGAAAAGATAGTCGCTTAGACCCGGTCTTAATTTCCCAAGGTAACACTGCATCATGCCCATACACCAACTGATAAGGTGAAACCTTGGTCGATCCATGACAAGCCATTCGGTATGACCACAAAGCTTCATTCAACAATGTGTGCCACCTCCTAGGATTTTCTTCGATCTTTCGTTTAATAAGCTTGATAATCCCTTTGTTAGATGCCTCGGCCTGCCCATTTGCTTGAGCATAGTAAGGAGAAGAATTTAATACTTTAATTCCCATACCGATTGCAAATTCATCAAACTCCCCCGATGTGAACATAGTACCCTGATCGGTAGTAATTGTTTGAGGAATCCCAAATCGGTAGATAATATGCTCTTTCACGAAATCAATCATATTGGCCGATGTAACTTTCTTTAAAGGGATAGCTTCAACCCACTTAGTGAAATAATCAGTGGCAACCAAGATAAACTTATGCCCTTTGCTGGACGGTGGATAAACCTGGCCGATTAAGTCAATAGCCCATCCCCGCACCAAGGCTTGATGATAGGATTCATGGCCGATGCAGGCGCCCTTTGAATGTTGCCGAACTTCTGACATCCTTGACACCCTTTAAAGTACTTAAAGCAATCCTCAAGTATAGTCGGCCAATAATACCCATTTCTTCTGATCATCCACTTCATCTTGAATGCCGATTGATGTGCTCCGCACACCCCTTCAAGGATTTCTCCCATCAAATTCTTGGCCTCATCATCACTTAAGCATTTGAGAAGAATTCCATCAATAGTTCGGTAATACAACTCATTTTCAAGGAGCACATACTTGGTAGCTTGAAACCGAACACGCCGCTCAACTTTCTTGGACGGATCTTTCAAATAATCAATGATTTCTTTTCTCCAATCATCGGCACCGATTACCGATATCGTATTAATCATGGGCTGTTACCCTGAGGCATGCTGAGCCAACCGATTGGCCTCTTCATTATGCAATCGAGGAACATGCTCTAACCGGAAATCCTTGAATTCCTTCAACAGTTGCATGCTCCTTTCATAATAAGTTATCAAGACTTCGCTTCGGCATTCATAGCTTCCAACCAATTGATTTATAACTAGCATAGAATCCCCGAAGATTTCAACAACATCAGCATGAACTTCCCTCTACAATTCCAAACCCTTTATCAAAGCCTGATACTCTGCCTGATTATTTGTGGATGTCGCAGCAATCGGCAAAGAAAACTCATACTTCCTTCCCCAAGGGGAAATTAATACTATGCCAATTCCTGCCCCCTGGTCACATGTGGATCCATCAAAGAAGAGCGTCCAAGGTACAATTTCCAAAGCCCCCCACCGTACCACAATGTTGAGTTACAAAATCGGCCATAATCTGTCCCTTGACCGCTTTAGCCGATTCGTAACGCAGATTGAATTCCGACAATGCCAAAATCCACTTACCGATCCTGCCACTCATGATCGGCATAGACAACATGTATCGGACCACATCATCTCTGCAAATAACCATGCATTCGGCCGATAGCAAATAATGCCTTAACTTGATACAGGAGAAGTACAAGCATAAGCACAGTTTCTCAACAGCCGAATACTTGGTCTCAGCATCAATCAATCTCCTGCTTAAATAGTAAATCACACGTTCCTTTCCTTCAAATTCTTGAATTAAAGCTAAACTGATGACCATCCCATCGGTGGACAAATACAATCTGAAGGGCTTCCCCTGCTGAGGTGGAATCAGAACCGGAGGATTCACTAAATAATTCTTGATCTCTTCGAGGGCCAACTGTTGTTCCTTCCCCCAAACAAATTCTTGATCGGCCTTTAACTTAAGAAGAGGACTGAAAGCACGAATTTTACCAGACAAATTAGATATAAAACTTCTGATAAAATTTACCTTGCCGATCAAGGACTGGAGCTCAGTCTTGTTGGTAGGGGCAATTATTTTGTTGATGGCATCAATAGATCTTCGACTAATCTCAATCCCCCTTTGATGCACCATGAAACCAAGAAACTGTCCTGCCGATACACCAAATGCACACTTATTGGGATTCATTTTCAAACCATGCTTCCTTGTGCATTCCAACACCTTTCGTAAATCGTCAAGATGCTTTGTGAAGTCTCCCGACTTAATCACCACATCATCAATATAAATCTCTACCAGCTCGCCAATGAACTCATGAAATATAAAATTCATAGCTCTCTGATATGTAGCACCAGCATTCTTCAAACCAAAGCTCATGACTACCCATTCAAATAACCCAACGTGACTAGGACACCTGAACGCAGTCTTCGGAATATCTTCTTCAGCCATGAATATTTGATTGTATCCTGCACTGCCATCCATAAAGCTGCTGATCCGATGCCCAGCCGCAGCATCAACTAGCAGATCAGCAACTAGCATTGGGTAGCCATCCATCGGCGTAGCTTTATTGAGATTCCTGAAATCAATGCAAACCCGAAGCTTCCCATTCTTCTTGTAGACTGGAACAACATTGGAAATCCATTCGGCATACCGACATTGCCGAATAAATTTAGCTTCAATAAGTTTGGTTATTTCGGCCTTAATATCAGGAAGAATATTAGGATTACATCGGCGAGCCGGCTGTTGATGTGGCCGAAATCCAGACTTGATAGGCAACCGATGTTCAACAATTGATCGGTCTAAACCAGGCATCTCAGTATAATCCCAAGCAAAGAAATCTTTATATTCTTTTAACAAGTCGGTTAACTGCTGCTTACACTCAGAATCTAACTTAGCACTAATAAAAGTAGGTCTAGGCTTATCACCACTACCTATATCTACTTCTACCAAATCATCGGCCGATGTGAACCCCTGGCCTAACTTTCCATCATCGGCGAACCTATCTATTAAAAACCTTCATTAGAACCGACTGCTTGGATCGGTGGAATTTCATAATCGACAACCTTGAGAAAATCTCTTTCCCAGGCCTCTCCTGAAATACACCTAGTTCTTTCGTAGGTGTTTGCCTCTGCCGATGCAATAACATAGGAAGAATCTCTCAGGACAATTTCAATCTTGTCGCCTACCCACTGAACCAAGCATTGGTGCATTGTAGACGGGATGCAACAATTGGCATGAATCCAATCTCTCCCCAATAGCAAGTTATAAGCACCCTTTCCACTGATCACGAAGAAGGTTGTCGGCAAGGTTTTACTGCCGATGGTCAACTCAACGCATACGGCTCCCTTTACCGGAGACACGTTGCCTTCAAAGTCCTTGAGCATCATATCAGTCTTGGTCAAATCCTGATCTCCTCTCCCAAGCTTCCGATACACTGCATATGGCATGATATTGATAGCAGCTCCACCATCAATCAAAATTTTGGTCATTGGCTCACCATCCACTCTTCCTTTGACAAATAGAGCCTTAAGATGTTGCCTTTCATCATCGGCAGGCTTTTCAAATATGGCTGTCATTGGATCCAGAGCCAACTGAGCTATTTGGTCGGAAAACTCTAGCTCATCATCACTAGACGGCGCCAGGAATTCCATCGGCAACATAAATACCATGTTGACATCTGCCGATGGCCCTTTCCCCTTAGGATCTGATTGCTGATCCCCAGATCGACCAGAGTTCTCGCCCTTGCTTAACTCCTCTCGCCTCTCGCGCTGCAGTCTTCTCTTCTGTGTCCTGGTCAACCCCTCTGGACACCATGGAGGTAGTTCCTGCTGCCTCACCGATGGACGACGACTCTCCCTTGACTCCATCCGATAAGTATTGGCATCTCTGCAAAAAATGAACTCATCGGGAACCCGCGCATTAGCCATCTCTTCAAGCTCTTCCTGGTTCCTAGGAAAATATTGAACACGATCGCCAAGCCTGTCGTGCACACTGAGCCTGCCCCCCAGTCGATCATGAACGGACGCTCTTCCCCTAATCAGCCCATTAAATCGCCGATCATCATCGTGATAGCGCCGATCGGATCTGTCGTACCGATCATAACTGTTGCACTCAGGACAATCTCTGACAGTAGGAAGCTTGATATTTTCCTCCCAGCAATGGATGAAGAACGGACAATTCCAGTGATCTCTATGCCGATTCCATTCCTGCCGGCGTCTTTCTTCTTCCCGACGATAGTCCTCTTACTGGAGCCGATACCGATCCTCACGTTGCTGCCAAGTTTCCCGAGGCCTTCTGTGAGTTATCACAATACCAGATCGGGGAGGCCTTCCTGAGTTGGTTCCTTCCTGGATCAAGCCTTTTCCCTTTGCATCGGCAGTAGTGATCTGATGCTGAGGATCCACCGATGCACTTCTTTCAGCTGCTTCCGATGTTAGGACCTTGGCCTTTCCCTTAGCATCCAGCATGTTTGTTGGGAAAGGGTGTTGATCAATCTTCATCGGCTTTTGAGTTTTGGAGCTGTCAAATTTGATCCTCCCAGATTCTTTAGCCGATTGTAACTGCTGTCTAAAAACTTTACACTCATTATTGTCGTGAGAATTTGCATTATGCCACTTACAATATTTCATCTTTTTCAATTCCTCAGCCGGTGGGATCACATGATTGGGTGACAATTTGATTTGACCTTTTTGAAGTAGAAAGTCAAATATCCTATCAGCCTTAGTGATGTCAAACGCGAACTTCTCTGGCTACTTATGTCCAAAAGGACAAGACATCGGCTTATTATTTTTCACCCATTCTGCCAAGACGATGACTGGTTCTTCATCATAGTCCGAGCTTGCCGCTTCATCCACAAATGATACCTTTTTATTCCATGCTCTCTTGGGCTCGAAAGGCTTGATATCTTGATCAGAAATTCTCTACACCAAATGACATAAGCTTTCAAACTCCTGAGATGCATACTTGTCCCTTATGTGCGGCAATAAACCCTGTAAAGCCAAATCCGGTAGCCACCGATCATCCAGAACCAGGCTATAGCATTTGTTTTTGACCTCCCATATCCTCTGCACAAAACTTTCAACCGATTCATCATTGCGTTGCCTCAATTTGACCAAATCGGTGATCTTCTTCTCATGGACACCAGAAAAGAAGTATTTGTGGAATTGTTTCTCCAGATCGGCCCAAGTAATCACTGAGTTGGGAGGTAACGATATAAACCAGGTGAAAGCCGATCCAGACAATGATGACGAGAACAAGCGAACCCTTAACTCGTCCCTATTAGCAGCCTCTCCGCACTGGATGATGAACCTGTTGACGTGCTCCATGGTTGACGTGTCATCCTGCCCAGAAAACTTAGTAAAATCCGGTACCTTGTACCGATTTGGGAGCAGGATCAAATCATATGCGGGAGGATACGGCGTCCGATAAGAGTAAGTGTTGACTTTGGGTTTTATCCCAAATTGATCTCTCATCACTTCAGCAATCTTATCGGCCCAATAAGCATCGGCATCTTGCCGATGAGACGGTTGCGGATCCGGCACGTGCTGGTAAGCTTCCACGTGTCTGTGCGGCGCACGATCTACATGGAACATTGGGTTAATCATTTGGCCACCCATCTGCAGATCACCAAACTGCTGTGCGCCGATCTGCTGTCCGCCGATTTGTTGCCCAAGATTCATTGGCTGGTTGGGTAGTCCCAGATTATGGAACCCGGGGTAAATCTGGCCTTGCTGGAACCCTGTAGCCTGATGATTCTGTTGGGGCATTTGCGAAAAGACTTGCTGCCCAAGCCATCCACTATTAGCATTCATCGGCATACGTCCTGCCGATGACTGGTAATTGGGCATCATCATTGAATTGACATACCCTGGCTGAGTTGTAAACCTCTGTTGCGTCATCATTAAATCTGCCGACGCATTAGGCATCTGGAACGTTGGAGCTTGAGAATTCCCAGTGTAAGGCCTTGCAGTAGTGGTTGTAGTATACTGGGGACTCTGATTCATCGGCATATTTGGGGGTGTCGATGCCATAGGAGCCTTGCCCCTCACATCAGTCGTCTGAGATGTACCAGGTGTGGTCAACTCTGGAGGCATACCATAACCCCACCAGTTAGGAGGAGGAATCGATCCCGACATCGCCGATGCCAACAGATCTGTAGCGAGCTTAATCTGCCGATCTGAAGTCGGTGGATTACTTGTCATCGGCGTAGATTGTGCATTGGTGACTCCTAAAGTACTTGGAGGAACAGGAATTTCCGTGCCCGCAGCGGCTATAGCAGCCGATGGATCCGTGACCATCGGTGATCCTGGCTGATGATGAGAAGGGCCCACGTAATTTGGTGGCAACTGTCCTTCCTTGAAAGTTCTAGCCACAGCATTGAAAACCGTATTGGACAGTACACCAGCTTGGTTGATCAAGGCACGGTTGACAGCACTATCGACCATGTCTTGGAGTTTACCAGGATTGACTTCAATAGTAACCTGCCGAGGCATCGGCAGTGCTTCCTTCTGGGTCACCTCGCCACTCCTGTTTACGCTGAAAGCCTTGAGACATTGCTGTTTATAATCCTCCATAGCCTTCGCAATAGCCTGCTTCTGCTCATCTTTGAGGCTATCTTCTATTACAGGGATGACGTTCTCCAAGTCGAACTCAGTATTCGACATGTTGATCCTGATCTTGAATCTGGTCCCACCGGGCGTGCCAAAAGATGTGTTGATACAAAAGTTGATCTGCAAAGACAAAGGGCTAATACCCGATTCAAACGTTAAGGCGTGTCAGCCGATTTGACCTTACTATCAGCAAAGGTGATAACTCGAATACTTTGGTCCCGACAACAGCGATGCGCCCGGATGCCACGGCCAAGAGGTATTCACGCGGAACATGAGAATATGCCAAGCTTAAGTCGACGAACTCCTAAGAACTCGTAATAAAAAGGGAAATATGACGAAGTCGTCGAAAAAGTAGATGCTGGAATATGAGTAAAAACGTATGTTTGATTGATTGATAGATGTCTTGATTACAAGGCCCTAGGGTCTACATTTATACCCTGCTCAAAAGAGCTACAACCAGACACGACTAGAACTCGAATTGCACATTAAACAGAATCCGTATACAAAATGATTTAAATAACTAAGGAAAAACATAAATCTATCCCCCCGTGACAGCCTGGGACGCCACCATAGACCAATCGGCAATCTCCGAGTCTTTCCCCCGCATCATCGGTAGATTCTTCACCGCAATCACCGGCAGAGGTTAATGCTGGCCATCGGCACAGACACATTACCATCCATGGACTTAGCTACATCCAGCCGTCTCCTCATCGGCAACCATCCTCATCAGCAATTCTCCTGCAGACCAGCTACCTTTGCCCTTTCCTACCGATCTATACTCTACCGATCCCGGACACGTGCCCAAAAACGGTGTCAACAGGTGGCGCATCTATTGGGATGGATAGGAGGGGCGCTGATGGTGTCCGGTGGGGAGGAGATGAGGGGCGTGGATCCAGTTGTGTCATCCGTGGTGGATCCGGCGGCCAGTTGCAGGCACCTACGAGCCATGAATCATGGATGGGCTCGGTGGGCTCGTGGATGGGCTCGCCGGGCCTATCCATGGATATTTATATTTTTTTGGTCAATTAACCGTGGCGGGCAGCAAAACGTCTAAGAAAATACCTCATATACAGTGACCTTTCATTCAAGGCATTTTTGTTGCCCACCTCGGTTAATCCAAAATGCCCGTCTCGGAAAAGATTTTATAGTGATGACAAGTTAGGTGGTGATGATTATGTCAAGATCAATCTATGAAGATGAGCCCTCCAACTTAACTTGGACATTATGCACCCTTGCTTACATATAGGCCCATTTCAAAATGTATGTTTGAGTGATGTTATGGATCCTTTTTTCATGTGTCCCACATCCATTCTTATCTATGTTGACTATTGGAAAAGTTTGGTGAAGTTTGTAATTAAAAAGTCACATGAAATGACAAGTTATGTCCGTGTTAGAATGACTTTATTAACGGAGAGGAATCATGGGACACCAACAAAACCTTGCAACCTTGTTCATATGACTCTAACTGAGCTCTACTACAAAAGTTATAAAAGGTTCATGTTAAGCAAATGCCTAGAAAATGCCTCGATTGCTCTATAAATCCTAATTCAAGGTTTATCAAGTTGCTACTTTGACCAAAGTGAAAGTTTGACTTCTGTACTAGTTATGAAGTTTGACCTTAAATAAAAGTTGTATTTTCATTTGAGTGCTACAAACTTGCATTAATGACCCAAGTCCATATCTCTATCTAAGCTTGTCAAATTTGGGTCACAAGATCGAATCTACTGCAGTTTTTAGCACTCAAATTTTTATTAACCGATATGAGATTGACATGCCGCGTTCTTGTATTTTTGTTAAGCAACTCAACTCGACACTAAAATAAAAGGTGGAGTATACATTATGAAGAGGAGCATGCAAAAAGTTGTATCAAGTTTGACCTTGTTTTGACCATCAAGTTTGAGTTTTGCTAATTGTTGTCAATCTATTGACAATAGTATTTTGGCAGCTATTTTCCCACTAATATGTAGCCCTAATGACCTTGAACTCTTAACTAAAGTTGGAGAGCATCTAGAGTTGAGAAAACTTCACTTTGGGCCCATGGTCCAAATCGGTTTGTAGCTGGACCAAAATAGGCACCCACCATCCCTACTTCGCTGTATGTCACGTGCTAAGAGAAATGCCTCCACGGCCGACGCGCATCCTATGCGTGGCAGCCATGCACGAGCTGCGCCCCCACCCTTCCAAGCACTGTTGCCATGTTCCTTTAGCGCCCTCGTGTGATGGCCGAAGTCGAGCGCTCATCCTCGGTCTCTCTCTCTCACTTGCTGCCCTCGGTCCCGCTCTTCATCGCGGGAACACGAGCATGCTCTGCCACGGATGAGCAAGCTCTAAGCCACAATTGTATTCCCTTCCCTCCATGCCTCCCCTATCCTAGCAGCGCCTTCCATCACCTTCGTCTCTGCTCCACCAACCCGATGCACCTTTTTCCCCGCCCCTAGCCGTTGGAGTAGCCCTGGCGTCGAGCCATCGCCTCTGCATGTTGTCGCCGTGCATGGCGGGGCTGACATGGGCCCTCTCCCGGCCATCCGTAACCACGAGCGAGTGCACGCGGCCCCCCTAAGGCTCTCCGCCAACGACATGCAGCTGAAACACCGGAAATAACGAGCTTCTGCACGGCCTCCTCCAAAATCGCGTCCAGGGACTTTGTACAAGAATTAGAAGAAAGGGGAGGGCCTAACTGCAAAGTCAGTGACTCATGAATAGTGCCGATCGGATCTATTTGTGTTTGTTTTGTAGAAACTTTGAAAAATTAGGACTTTTTTGGAATCCTTATAAAATTGTCTATCCAGTCAATATATAATATTGTATGTTTTAGTTTAAAGTTTTAACTGTAAAAAATAGATTTGCGCAGCTAGGTTTTAATGCTAGTTTTTTTTTTCATAACTGTAGATGTAGTGCTCTAAATGAGGTGAAATTTTTTTGGTAGCCTACTGATAATGTGTGTATGCTGCGGTAAAAATTGTATGCTTATTGGATGTATTATGTGCAGTTATTGATTGAACTTGTTGGATGTTTAATAATTAGTTTTAAATGGTTTTAAATGGTCAATAAAGATGTACAAATGGAAAATGTTGTTCCACTACCTTGTTATTATGTTGTTATGTCATATTGATGCATAGTATGGTCATGTGTTTGAATAAAATGTTGAGTTTTACATTTATCTTGCTCTCACATTGTTGATTGTATAAGCATTATTGTATCTTCCATAGAGGTTGCTGAACTCACTAAAATGACTTGAAATTTGTACAGTAGACTATGTGTACATCATGAGCTACTGTAGTTTTTGTAGAATTTACTATACACTTTTTCGTATATGTTCCTTAATTCACCTAATGATCTAAATAAATTAAGAAAGACAATAAAATAATTGATTTAGTAATAGCCACTATGTTTTCTGGTATTCATTTGATATATGGAACATGTATGTTAGGTTGGTTTTGCCCAAGTGCATGTTTGAAATATAAGTTTATAATTATTTGCTTGCTACTGTGGATTCTGGACAGTTTCTAGGGCTTTACAAATGGCACCATGTTATTTATGTTTGCTAAGAAACTTGGTATTAACAAAGTTGTAGATAATCCCTGTATCTATCTTCTGTTAAAATTCGGTGGCATTTGGCCATGTGGTTTGGAAACTACAGCTGTGTAAATTTGGATCCCATAATTGATTGCTCTCTGTCTTTCCTGGATGGGTTTCTGTATTTTATAAATTTGATCTACAAAACTTGTGAATCATACTTTTATGATTCAAGATGAATTATAGGAAATTCCATAAGATTTCCATAGTATCTTGTTTTAAGTCATTTGGAGTTGTAGAACTCAAGGTATGATTTATTTATGCAGCTGCTGTTTGCAGTCCAGAAATGGACAGATTCTAGTTATGGTTGTTTGCTTCACCTTGCCTTGCTTTGCGTGTTGCTAAGTGTGATTCATGTCCTTGTTAGTGATTAAATAGTACACCTGTGGCCTTGTGGATCTTCTGTCATGCTTGGTGTTGTTTTTCTTTCTATCTTAGCATGATAGGTTGTGTGATATATAGTTAAGCAACATGATGTGATTAAGTATGTCCAGTATAACCTTTGCACTTGTGTATGTGATGCATCATCTATTATACTTCCATATATTCATACACTTGTATATTGCATCTCATCTAGGTGCACTAGATGAACCACGTAAAGGATATGGTGTGGACCGAACCCGAAGATGGTGTCTAGTGAATCCATAGCGAAGATGGGAGAACTAAGCAAGTGTTGTGACCTTAGATGTTGTTGACACTTACTAACACCACTTAGATACTAGGTTGTCATCCCCAGCATGGTGCCAGAGTGTACAAAGGTATTTATAAATATGGAGGCTCTCTAGAAAATAATCTATTCTATCCGCAAGCGCACATATGAAACACCTCATTGTAGCATTTCACTAGGTAAGTATTCCAGGTATCGTTATTTATAATTTTGCTGAGGAGAAAAAGGATTAAATGAAGATAAGGATAAACCTATCAAGGCATAGATTAGAGATAAACTTGCAAGAACATGATTACTAATGAGGAACTCGTCACACAGTCACTTACTTTGGCAGGGGGTAAGCCATAATAATGATGATAATGTAATATAAGCTCATGGGTAACTAACACAGCGATTAGAAAATAGACTACTCCTCATATATATAAGGTGACGTCGGATTAGCTAGAGAATGGATTCTAAGTTATCTACTATCTAGTAAGTCACAATCTACTCTAGTTATCTACAAGATCATATATAGCATAAAAGACTCTTCATTCATGTATAAGGAACATTGCTAATGTAAATCAGAGCATCGCAAGACATACTCCGCAATACAAATTCTGCCTGTCCTATCAACGGAGGGTGGACTATATAAGAATCAACGAAGCTGTCACTATCGCGAACTACCACACAACCCGGCCAATAGGATACATTTGCAGGTAAATAACATCTAAGCACCACGCCTACATGTGATATACCACTTAACTCCCACGTGTCAAGAGCTAAGCGCTTTGCAAACTCATACATAAACTCATTATCAATCATAACTATATCAAATATTGAACTAGAGCAAACTAAGAGCATAATAAATAGAGACATAACGCAATTAGAAAAAAGTATTAGAGAAAGATATGAAATAATACCAATCTTTATTACCGAAGATCCGAATCCAGAGCGTAGTGCTCTACTTCTCTAATTGCTATCTAATCAATCCTCTAAACTTGAAGGATTAGGGAGTAGCTAATTCTAATTCTCTGTGGGAGAGAAGTTCTAAAACCCTAACTTTGATGGCTACCTCTGATCATGATTTCTCCTCTTCTCTTCTCTCCCCAAGGGGTGGAGAGGCCTCGATTATATAGTCCTTTCAAGTGAATTTGGGCCGTCGGATCAAACCGACATTGATCGCACGGTTTTCCTTGATCCTTTAGGTCGGTGGAGCACGATCCAAGAGTTTGGTTCTGATTGGCCCCGAGGCCTGGGCAGGCGCCCAAGGGGGGAGGGCGAGCACCCTGCCCCCGACCCCGTCTGGTCTCCTGTTCGTTCCCGTGGCTTCTGGACTCTTCTAGATTAAGGAAAATTGCACGGCACGTAATTATCTCGTTGTAAACATGATATGTGGGCCTTCTCTCCCTATTTTCTGATAACCCCCTGCAGAAATAGACAAACACCAAAGCTCGTGGAATTCTGTCAGATAAAGGACTGTCAACAAACTCCCCCAAGCTTACCCTTTGCTCGTCCCTGAGCAAACAGCTAAACTCAGACAGATCAGGAGTTGCTTTGATGTTTTATTTCCTAACAGGCACACATGCTTTCATATAAAATTTCTTCCAGATTAGAGTGAAGTTTCATGGAGCTTAATACCTGCACTTAAGTCTTAAGTAATCGAAAGATAAAATAATTAAGTCAAGCACTATTCCTCCTATCTATAGTTCACCTTTGTTCCAGAGTTTTTCATAAGTTTTCAAAATAAAACTCAGAGTTCCCGGCAATGATTCTCTCAAGTCTCTCTATATGTGGTATTTATGGATCCTTACCAAAATGTCACTTATATATAGCTAATGGAATATTTAAGTGGAGCTCATAGGAGTGAAAAACAGCTCATATGTTGTCTAATCGAGCCATGGATCCAAAGGAACTCAGCATATAATTAAATCAAGATGTGCATGTGTGGTGGAGTAAATGATAGTAATGATAAAATGTATAAGTGATGATAAAACTTACTTCTCATTGCTCCTCATATTGCTATCTCTCCTCTTCTTTGATCTTTGCTTTGGGAGAACATGGGCTATCTTTTTCTCTTACTTTTTTAGGTGGGTAGTAAATACCCCTAATTCTACTGTCGGACACTTGTCCATTTTTTTCGCTCAAGTGGGCATCTTCGTACCCCTAATTCTACTCCGAACACTTGTCCATTTTTACCTCTCGTCTCACTCTTTTTCTTTCTTTTTCGAGGTTCCGAGCACTTGCCCCTTTTTATTTCCTCGCATATTTTTACATAACTCATGCCTCTTCTGCATTGAATCTTTTAGAGAGAGAATAACAACATTTGGGACAGTGAGTGAAAATATTTTTAGCAAATTTAATGATTGGTGGTGGATGGTGTAGTAGATGGGTGCAAGTGAATATCTTAATTTAACCACATGAAAAGCTCATAAGGGTCTACACAGCTCGATCAAACTCAATGTGATTATAGTAAAAGATGTTATAGCAAGTATGGCTGTGGTAGGAAGTTTGTTATGCTAGGAACTCATCATGTGATTGTAAGTTTTCAAAATAAATCTCCACAACTTAGTGTAGTAGGAACAAGATAAAAAGTAGCTCAAACTTTATATCATGCCTTTCTCTTACCTAGACTTTAGTTTTATGCTTCCCATAGATAGTAATTTCAGTTTTAGTAATTCCTAGAAGAACTCTAATATAAAAGCTAGGTACTTGAAAGTAAGCAAACACAGCAACTGTTCATCATTTCCATCAGGCATCTTTTTGGTCTTTTATTATTTTTTAGAGATTAACACTTAACAGATAAAATAAAGCACACTTATCTACACACTCTTTTTATTTTGTTTTCATGTTTATAGAATGCAGTAATTTAAAGCAAGAAGATATTTATTGGGTTTTCTAAGTTTTTCTCTTTTAAAATAAAATACTAAAACAGAAAAGAATAAATAAGAAGGGGAGGAACTCCTCTAAGCTGGATGTAGTTATCGGTCTTACCCAATGTTCCAGAATCGCATCATGGTGGTGATGTTGTCGTTCATCGTCGTGGTATCTTGTCTTAGTTCTTGTACTGCAGTGGCGTGGTCCTGGTTCCATTTTTGTTGCAGTTCCAGGTGTCGTCCATGTTCCGCTTGCGTATTCTAGATGTCGGGGAGGGTGTTGTCAGTACGGGTGAAGAAAGAGCCAGCCTCTTGGTAGTAGTCGTTCGTGAAAGCATAAGAGGAGTCGGAGTACCGTCCTGCATCGAATTGGGGCGGAGGTTTGGATCCTGAAGCTCCATATGGATCAATGGAGTACCTACCCGTATGGAAAGGCGGGTTTGTCCACTGGTGATCTTGGCTCTCCGGCCATGTCTCCTGTGTTGGCTCTTGTGGTTGCGCATGTCGAACCCATGGGTCTCGAAGTACTCGGGTGTTGTAGTCGCAATAATGCAGGTGCGCTGCTTCTTCCAGCCCGGGATCAGCTCCATACCAGGTGCGTTCTTGATGGGTGGTCATCCTTTCATATGCCACTCGTTGTGGAGCTCTCTAGTTTACCGGTGTCACTGCAATCTCAATCAAATAATTTTGAACAACATAGAGGCCAAGGTTCGGGTTAGGTAACCAAATCTTGCCTTTATTATCGTATAACATATACATTATGTTCCCCTCTTTCTTCAACATTCGAGCTTGCCTAAATGTGTCATAGCCATGATAAATTCTTAACTCATCTATGAATTCCAATGATGAATTTTCTAGTAAATGAAGACTAGAGGCTAGACGAGTGATAAGTGAAGTACATCCTACTGGTTCCTGAAGACTAGGTATACTAAGCCAATGAGTAACCAAAAGTGTAACAGGTGAAGTGGGTACTTTATTTATAGCTGCATATAGAAGTTCTAAGTCACCTACTCTCACTTTTCTAATATCATCACGATGGAAAAGATTGTACCCAAGCCATTTGTGGAACATCCTAAGAGTGGGGTGTTCCATGTCACTGGTTCGAGCTTGGCTATAAAAGTCATCTCTAGATATCTCTCTCCAGAACTGGTGTCTCTCAAAATTGGGTAAGTCGGAGTCAATGTTCAAGATGCATCTTGAAGAGAAACAGAGATGGCCGCTCAGTTCTCACCAAGACAACATAATGTCCTGTTTGAACATCCGAAAAGCAATTTCCCCCTCATAATATTGTAAAGTGCAAAGAAATTCAAGGGTGAGAAGACGGGAACTCAGCTCAGTTATGTTCCAAAAATTTGTCCAACCTAACATCTGGAAAATTAAGTCGAATTCAGTATCCATACCTATTTCTTGTAGTAAGATTGGATCAAGAGTAGGGGTGTGAATGAAATCTTTGTTCTTTAGCTGCTGGTAAACTTCCTTTTTCCTGCGGGTCTTTAGTCCAAGGTCTCCAATCTTGAGAAGGACCTTGACTTGCTGATCAGATGATGATGACAGAGCTTGTGTAGGTGTCGGGTCGACGCTCATCTCTGACGGGTGCGAGGAGTGTCGAGATGAACTCCTTGTACCTATGTTCTTGAGGACCTTTCCTGCGTTCTTTACCTCCTTGAACATCCTGTAGACAAAAGTTGACACGCACACAACTAGTGGAAAATGTGAGAGAGAAAAATGTCAGTGGTCAGCTATCCGAAATGTCAGTAGTCCAGGGGTTAGTCGTTCAAGACAAGCTTTTATCTTGGCAGCACCTCCCCCTAAACAATTTTTACTTCCGCTCTGGACAGCGGGATCACTACTTTCTAGGTGAACCTTACTCTCTCACTCAAAGACTACCAACCTCTCTTCCACTCTTCCCTTCCTCTCTACTCTCCTTCTCACTTCACTACAAGAGCTCCTTCTCTAGAAACTGAAACTTGCGTGGTTTTCTGGAATGCTTGTGTGAAGAAGTTGGAGGCAGGAAGTGGCAATTTATAGGAGGAAAGGGGGATAGGGCGGGCGCCCTCTGTAGGTGGGCGGGTGCCCACTTTTGGTGGCCATCCTGGCTGCCTTTTCTCCACTCCCTCCTTTGCTTGGCTCTTACGCAGAATAATAGTTCACTAGTGGTGGTTGGTCGGTGGAAAAGTGTTGGTGAGTGGAGTTATGTTGGTGGATCAAATAATGTGATGGGATGTGTGTGAGGTGTGGTTTATGACATGTGGGACCCAAGGAGTGTGGGTCATGCTTCTAGAAGGTTGCTATGATTAAATATAATGCAGGAAAATCTATGAGAATTGAAACTTATTGAAATGATAATGGAAAATATTTTTGTGCCTCCACAATAATTAATAAATATGGGTTGTCACACACCATAAATATTATTTATATGGGGCTTTTGATTATTATAATAATGCTTTGAATAAAAATGCAGAAATTAAATATGAGAGAATTAATGATGCAGATAAATACCGATTTACCTCCCGGCGAAGGTTTGGGATTTTTGGGTCCCCCAAGCTGGACCTCCAAATGTTTTAATCTTCTGAATTACCTTCCTCCGGAGATGGTGTCTCCAGTGGTTCTTCTTCATGAACTTCCTTCACTGTAGAGTCTCTCTCTAGTCTGGGCTTGAATGTGAAGTGTTCTTCTTTTCCGTTTATGCTGAACTTGATTTCTCCCTTCCTGACATCAATGTGGGCATTGGTAGTGCTCAGAAATGGCCTTCCAAGGATGACGGACACTTTTGAGTCAGGACTCATGTCCAGTACCACAAAGTCTACTGGCACAAGGAAATCTCTAATCTTGACTGGAATGTTTTCGGCGATGCCCAATAGGTGTCGAACTGATTGATCCGCTAGTTGTAGGCACATTGATGTTGGTTCTAGGGTCGTATGCTCAAGCTTCTCGTAGACTGATGCTGGCATCACACTGACACTTGCTCCGAGTTCACAAAGTGCATTGTTGAAGTGTTGGTTTCCGATCGAGCAATCAATGGTGGGACATCTGGGATCATTCTTCTTCCTTGGTGGTTTGTTGAGGATGGCCGCACTACATTATTCTGTCAGCTTGATAACCTCAGTGGTGGGCAGTGGTCTCTTCTTGTTAAGAATATCTCTGATATACTTTGCATATGTAGGTACCTGTATGGCATCAAGCAGAGGTATGTTGACATATAATTTCTGAATGACCTCTACAAACTTACCAAACTGCTTATCCGACTGCAGTCCTCTGTTTCTTTTGGGAAATGGCAAATAGTTAGTGTCGTAAAAATCTTTCCTCATTTCTCCATTTCTTGGTGGTTGTAGCAGATCTTCTCCTTCAACTGGGCTTTCTTCTTCTATCACTGCTGGTTGCACTGGTGCTGATGTTTTTTGTTTATCTTTTGGTTATGGGGGATCCCTGGTGGCTTTGCCTCCTCTAGTAGTTATGTTCTTTACCTGCTTAATGTTAGTGGCAACAGGCAATGCAGCAGCTAGCTTTATTAATTTAAGCTCTACCCTTTTATTAAGAGTGTTTTTATCATCAAAGGCAGTAAATAGAAATTCCATTTTATTGTGTATATCTTTTTAGAGATGATTCATTTGTGTCTAGCCTGTGTTTAACTTCATCATTAGTTTTTGTTTGTTGAGCAATTATCTCTTTTAATGAAAGTTGCTTGAAAGTATTACCTGAATTCATACCTTTGCTATTGGGTTGACTCGAAGTGGGTTGATATTTATATGCTGTCTCAATGGCCCTTTGATCTTCTTTGAACTTGGCCCTTTGGTCAATCCAATGGAGCAAATTTTCCATCTTGGTTGATAATGCTTTTACTTCTTCTGGTATTTCTTCAAGTTGATGACATTGTTGAGCTTTAGCTTGGAACCAGCTTTGGTTTTCTGCTATCTTATCCAAAAGTATCTCTACTTTTCCAATTGTAAGCTCTAAGAATGATCCTTTAGCAGATGCATCTAGGCACTCACGAGCCTTTTGGGTTAATCTATGGTAGAAGGTCTGCATAAGTAACCATGTGGCCATTCCATGGTGAGGACAATCTGATATGTATCCTTGAAAACGCTCCCATGCTTCTGAAATGGTTTGTGTCTTCTGCTGTTGGAAACTGACAATATTTCCTCTTAAGGCATCGGTCTTGCCCATTGGGAAAAACTTTGATAGAAAGGCATTTGACAAGTTCGTCCAGTGGTTGATGTTATCTTGATGAATGTAGAACCACTTCCTCGCTTTCCCTTCTAATGAGAATGGAAAGAGGCAAAGCAGTATGACGTCTTTGTCAACTCCGTTGATGTGGATTGTGCTTCCAATCTCTAAGAAATTCTGCAAGTGTGCACTAGCATCTTCATGTGCCTTTCCACTAAATTGTGTAGCTTGTACCAAATTGATGAGGCTTGACTTGAGCTCAAACTCGGGTGCTCCTTCTTCTACTGCAAATCTTGGACCAGTTGGAATGTTCTCAAGACTTGGAGCAGAGAATTCTCGTAGGGTCTTTTGTGCCATAGCTTCAGCAATTGGTAGCTAGCTTCTTCTTTCTTTCTTGATTTATTTGGTTCTGATGATGAAGAGTTGAATGTATCAAAGTCAATCCTAATATACCCTGTATAAAAATATAAACATAGAAAAACAACAGGGTGAACCTGCCAAAGCAGAGGTGCCTTGTTATGATTTCTCACTTAGTAGCTGTTTTATGCAATTATTTCTCTATAGTCTAGTCCAATATTTTATGTGAATAACCTTGACTAACTTTCTGACTTTCCTTACCGTTCCTATGTGTTTCCCTTTTACTCCCCGGCAACGGTGCCAGAAATGCTTGTTGACTCTTACTAACACCACTTAGATACAAGGTTGTCATCCCCAGTAAGGTGCCAGAGTGTACAAAGGTATTTATAAATATGGAGGCTCTCTAGAAAATAATCTATTCTATCCGAAAGTGCACAGATAAAACACCTCATTGTAGCATTTCGCCAGGTAAGTATTCCAGGTATCGTTATTTATAATTTTGCTCAGGAGAAAAAGGATTAAATGAAGATAAGGATAAACCTATCAAGCAATAGACTAGAGATAAACTTGCAAGAACATGATTACTAATGAGGAACTCGTCACACAGTCACCTACATTGGCAGGGGGTAAGCCATAATAATGACGATAATGTAATATAAGCTCATGGGTAATTAACACAGCGATTAGAAAATAGATTACTCCTCATATATGTAAGGTGACATCGGATTAGCTAGAGAATGGATTCTAAGTTATCTACTATCTACTAAGTCACAATCTACTCTAGTTATCTACAAGATCATATATAGCATAAAAAACTCTTCAATCATGTATAAGGAACATTGCTAAAGTAAATCAGGGCATCACAAGACTTACTCCGTAATACAAATTCTGCTTGTCCTATCAACGGAGGGTGGACTATATAAGAATCAACGAAGCTGTCACTATCACGAACTACTACACAACCCAGCCAATAGGATAAATCTGTAGGTAAATAACATCTAAGCACCACGCCAACATGTGATCTACCACTTAACTTCCACGTGTCAAGAGCTAAGCGCTTTGCAAACTCATACTTAAACTCATTATCAATCATAACTATATCAAATATAGAACTACAGCAAACTAAGAGCATAATAAATAGAGACACAACACAATTAGAACAAAGTATTAGAGAAAGATATGAAATAATACCAATCTTTATTACCGAAGATCCGAATCCAGAGCGTAGTGCTCTACTTCTCTAATTGCTATCTAATCAATCCTTTAAACTTGAAGGATTAGGGAGTAGCTAATTCTAATTCTCTATGGGAGAGAAGTTCTAAAACCCTAACTTTGATGGCTACCTCTGATAATGATTTCTCCTCTTCTCTTCTCTCCCCCAGGGGTGGAGAGGCCTTGATTATATAGTCCTTTCAAGTGAAATTGGGTCGTCGGATCAAACCGACATTGATCACATGGTTTTCCTTGATCCTTTAGGTCGGTGGAGCACAATCCAAGTGTTTGGTTCTGATTGGCCCCAAGGCCTGGGTGGGCACCCTGCCCCCGAGCCCGTCCGATCTCCAGTTCGTTCCTGTGGCTTCTGGACTCTTCTAGATTAAGGAAAATTGCGCGGCATGTAATTATCTCGTTGTAAACATGACATGTGGGCCATCTCTCCCTATTTTCTTACAACCCCTGTAGAAATAGACAAACACCAAAGCTCGTGGAATTCTGTCAGATAAAACCTTAATTCTAGATGTTTGGTGCATATTGATCCTTTTCCATGTTTAGTTGATGTTTAATTTTAGTACTTAAGGACCGTCAACAGATGTCACCAAGACGGAGCAATTATCTGAACTGACTCAGTGTTGATCCCAGGCAAGCCCCGAAGCATTATAAGCCTCCTACCTATATTTGTAAAAGCAATTGAGTTAATCATACATGTTATATATTGTTGCATTAAGTTGTAGGAGTTGGTGTGAAAACCCTGCTGCATATATATATTCCTCCTTGTCCACAGATATTACCTTGAATGGTATGTAGTCTAGGAACAAGTAAATGCTTATCCATGCATAGGCCGGTAGAAGTCAGCTGATTTCCTTTCACCTATAAGTTATAGGTGGTTACCTAGATTACTTTTTGATGAGGACATCGCCACACTGGATACGTTGACACCATCGTCTTTTCCAAGTCACAATTCATCTCCAACTCAGCTACCACGTCACTCTCGGATTCAGCAAACACGTCGTCAGTGTTTTGATCATAACTTCTTCATACGACAACGAAATGGGGTGATCTTGGACTTGTTGGAAAGGGGACAACGACGCCGTCATTTTGGATCTGGTCCCAGCTCCAGATCTTTCGTGGATTAATGTTTATGTCCATGACAAGGTGCTGCGTCACCTATGTTAATTCGGGCCTTAAGCCCATGTTGTGGGCGCCTCCCCCTAGTCGCCTCCAACCCTAGTTGTCTTCTCCTTTATATTCCATGTAGCCGCCGCTGTTTAGACTTGGGTTTTGTTTAGAGTTTAGTTTTCCATCGAGAAACTGAATCGTTCATTGTAACTGTGGTGACAAATCCTTTTACAGTGATCCAGGGCCCCCGTTCTTGATCTCCTCCACTGTGTCGATTAGTCATTTTGTCGACGAAAGCTAGTCGGTAGTCTACCTTGGGGTATACCCACGGTAGTAGTTTATCGGTAGACGGTGCGCAAACTACGAACACGATGGTGACGCAAGACACGGACAAGCTTTTTATCCAGGTTCGGCCGCCGAGTTGGCGTAATACCTACGTCCTGCGTCTGATTGTATTGGATTGAGAGAATCATGTGTCCTAGGGGGGTCCCTTGCCCCTCCTTATATAGTCCGGAGGGTAGGGTTATAGATCTGGAAACTAATCCTAGTCGGTTACAATTGCCATAGATAGTTCGATATCAATTCCTATTCTAACCGACTAGAATCCTGCTTGATCTCGACGTCTTGTTTCCTTGCACGAAACTCCGAGCTGTCGAATCAAGCCTCGAACTTGTCTCGTAATGGGCCAAGCCTCCTGGCCCAAGTCTAGCCGTAAGGGTATAGGGGTTTATACCCCCACAGCTAGTTCCCGAGCACCATGTATTGTGAAGTAACACGCCGTCTCGAACTTCTTCGACCAATGAAAACTTAACGTCCTCAATCAGCATGTATATTGCCCAGACAGTTGCAACAGTATTTTGACCAAATCCAATTATATTTGATCAACATCATCATCGAAGAAGTCGATTGTTCGAAGAATGCATGGTGCTCTTGAGAAAAAATATTTCTTTTCTCACGAAGTGTGCCCACTTTACTTTTCTGAAAAGTACGGACCTTCAAAGAAGGAGCAAGCATATTCACCGCAAGGTGAAGTGTGCCCACTTAGTCCCCGAGCCTGGTAGTAGGTGACGTAGGCACGTGGTGCCAGTGTCAAAAGAAAATTTCCCAAAATAGTTTTGAAACTGAGATGCATCGCTAGATGCATCGTACCGATGTAGTCCCCGAGCTTGCTGGAAGGCGAAGCATGAGCCTTGTAGCAAGGTCTAAAAAATTAAAATTATCCAGTCCTCGAGCATCTCATGCTCATTAGCCATCGAATAGACTTATCGATTTGACGAGCTGGTCAACCAGTCCCTGAGTGTACAATGCTCGGAAATCGATACAGCTCGCTGATTCCCGAACTAATAGACTATGCGACCAGTCCCCGAGCATCAAGCGCTCGGTGGTCGGTGCAGTCCCCACAATTTAGATCGACCAGTCCCCGAGCATCGAGTGCTCGGTGGTCGGTGTAGTCCTTGAAGTTCCAAGTTGATAGACTGGGCGACCAGTCCCCGAGCATCGAGTGCTCGGTGGTCGGTATAGTCCTTGAAGTTCCGAGTTGATAGACTGGGCGACTAGTCCCCGAGCATCAAGTGCTCAGTGGTCGGTGTAGTCCTTGAACTGTTGAGTCTCTACCATTTTTTTGTCTGCTTGTTTTGAAAAATTTTACCACATAAAAGTTGACATGACGAGACCTCCTGACGGGATGTCAGATGGCAGTATGAAAAGTTGCGCCTAGCAACTGTACAGCCGCCCTTTGCGCGGTTTGAGAAAAGGAAACCATCAATTTGTACGAAAACTTCGCCGCATTAATTGTCGATAATCATTGAAAACCGAAGCGCCGCGTCCGCTGTATGGCCCGCCCACTTCCCAAGAATGCGGGAAGTGAGAGGGGTGGAGTTGCAGTTTATAAAATCCTAACATTAAGCCCGCATTGCTTACCCTGCCATTGCCTTCAAGCTTTCCGCTCTCGCCTTCTTCAACCACCTGCATCCTCCTAGCTCGAAACCACTCCCGCACCTCCAATGGCGAAGAGCGACTCCAAGAAGAGGGCCGAGCTGATGGCCAAGGAATGGAAGAAATCCCGCAGCACCGCAAAGTCCCTCGGTGACCTCGTCGATATGGGACTGCTGCACAGCCCGGAGCTCGGCGGCTGGAGGGCGCCGGAGGGGGAGAGCTACCCCGACCCTCAAGCCGGTGAGATCGTAGTGTTCGAGGATTTCCTTAACAGGGGTTTTGGGGTGCCTGTTCATCCTTTTCTTCAAGGTCTTCTTTTGTATTATGAGATCGGGATTTGCAATCTGCACCCGAACTCAATCCTTCTTATTTCTACTTTTATCCATTTGTGCGAGGCCTATGTCGGCATAGAACCGCACTTCGATCTCTTTCGCTATCTTTTTTGTTTAAGAAAGAAGGGAGCAGTTGGAGGCTCCAAGGTTGCAGGTGGAGTATACCTCAACCTTCGCGACGGGATGAAGAACCGTTACCTGCACTGTCCATGGAACACTTCCCTAACCGAATGGTATAGGAAGTGGTTCTACATTAGGGAAGAACCGGGCAGTTCCACATTCTGCGACGTGGGGTACATCCCCGAGAAGAGGATAAGCTGGACCGACCGCCCAGAGTTCGACGGCCAAGTGGCGGATCTGATGAAGCTGATCGACTAGTCGCGCTTGGACGGGCTGGGCGTGGTCGGCAACTTTGTATGTCGTCGGGTGATGCCCTGCCAGAAGAGGGTGCATTCGGCGTACGAGTATGCCGGGAGCCTGGACCCGACCAGGATGCGGCCTGAGGTCTTAGATAAGGCAGCGGTGCAGCAGCTGTTGAACGAGCTGTTCAACTTTGCGGACGGGGGCTTCGTCCGTGGCAGTGATCGGGTGCAAGCCTTCAAGTTGGGGCGACCAGCACCTAAGGTATCTTTACCAGTTATTTCTCCTTAGCATTTATTATTGTCAGCTGTTGACTTGCCTGTGTTATTTTTGCAGATCGGAGATGTTGACCGGTGCACATTGTACGTGTCACTGGCGCCTGGGATGGAGAATCCCGCAGGGGAGGATCCGCCGGTGGAGGACGCTGCTCGGTGTGATCGGTACACCAGCAGTGAAGAGGAGCAAGCCAGTCCGGCCCCGACCACCGAGGAGAGAGTGGCCAGGAAAAGGCCGTTAGCAGCAGATCCTTCGCCTGCGCCGACGCTGCCGGCAGAGAGCAGCCAAGCGTCAAAGCGCCGTCGGCTCGTCCGGATCACCGACGACGACGACGACGAGGAGGAGGTGGAGGAGGCCGCACCGTCGCTGGTCCGAAGGCCTCGTAGCCGTCCGGACAGTGCACCGGCCACTACTGATCGGGTGGCCAGCGACCCTCCTGCGCCGCATGTTATGGAAACGGGGGCGCAGGTAAGTGTTCGACTTACGCACTTTGGCGATCGTTTTTTTTGTTGAAAATGCTGCTTTGTTCTTTAGCGCGGCGTCGGATGTCAACCCCGACCACGCCGCCGACCAGAGGGTGGCCGAGCCTGCTTGTGCTGCTGAGGACGTGGCGCCGCAAACCGCGAAGCAGCCTGCGGCTGCAGCCGTGCCTGAGAGCACCGAGGAGCTCCCGGCCTCGGCACAGACTGCGGCGAGCAGCCCGACAAGGGTCGAGGAGACTACGGCGATGCCTCCCCCGAGTAACGCCGTAGAAGAGGAGGACAGAGCCCTGACCCCTCCCCCCGTCGAAGGGAGGGAGGTCCCAACGCCACCCCGGGCAGGAGCCTCTTCGACTGCAGGCTCCTCGGGCCCGGTCCAGGGGCCAATAATGCCTGCGACCACCACCGGGGGCGATGCAGCGGGCGAGGGAACCCGGGCAGCCTTCGACGACGAGGTGGAGGAGATTGAAGGTCGTCCTCGTGATGGCCGCCAACACGTATATGTGTGGCGCCAACGCGGGGACCACTTTATCGGGCACGAGGAGCTCGCTGAAACAGAAGAGGCCGCCAGAGTAGAGCGCGCGGCCAAGCGTCTCGTGGACGAGGTCAAGGTAAGTGACCCTTTGCGCTGTTCGACACTATTTGTGTTTTCTTGCTTGGTCAACATATGTTCGTTTTGTAGGGCGCAATGAAAACAGCGAAATACCGGAAAAGGTGCTTCGACCAAATAGAAGGCATCCTGGCCGAGAACAAGGCCCTGACCGCGGAGGTGGACCGGCTGCGGTCGGAGGTTGGGGAGAAGGTGGCTGAGGTGAACGCCCAGGAGGAGCATCGCCTCGAGCTCACTCGTCGCTTGGCCGACCAGTATCGGTGGCGGTCAGGTCAGTCACGTGCTCCGAGCAGATGTGTACAGCGGCGTAGTTTGCTTTGCTGACCAGGTTATGGTTCACGTAGATTTGGAGGAGGAGGTGGCGCGCCTCCAACAGGAGAAGGAGCAGCTCGGTCAAGAACTTGCCGGGGCGCTGGAGGCCAGTCGCCGAGCAGGGGAGGAGCTCGGCCAGAGGGACCGGGAGTTGTCTGGTATCACACGCTGCCCCCGTTATTCGCCGCTTATCGCTTTTTTTGATATGCTGAGTCTAACATCTTCCTTGATTTGCAGTGCTCAATGTGAACGCCAAGAAGCACCTGGACGAGCTGGTCAAGGATCGGGACTCCTGGAAGGTTAACTGTTGTAGGATTTGGAAAGGAGTGGCCCCGGTCCTGGACTTGATCAGTCCCGAGCTCCTGGAGGGCCAGCCCCGCGCGCCGAAATTGACGCCAGTTGAAAAGGCGCAACGGGCGTGGGACTGGCTCCAGCAGTTCGTGAAGGACGTCGGAGAGTTTGCCGGCGCGCATATCCTTAGCATGGTGCGCGCCCACTACCCCCTGGTCGACTTGACCAGGCTGGAGAAGGGGTATCCCAAGGAGGTCGGCCCGCAGGAGGCGGACGAGCTTCGGGGTGGTCTGCTGGACTTGTCATCGACGGTGATCGGCGATATCAATCTATGCGGGACGGCCACCCCCCCTGATCAGCCAGGTTCAGACAAGTCGGCCAGGGAGTTGTCGGGGGCGTCCATTGCCGGAGATGGGCGGTCGACGCCTGCGGTCTCGACCAGCCAGGCGCCGGTGGCCCCGACCCCTTCGTCCGGGCAGCAAGGCCAAGCGGGTGATCAGCCCGAGCAGTAGGCCGGTAGAGTAGTCCATAGGAGTAGACTAGTGACCGCCCGTCAGGGTATTTATTGTAAACTTTATATGTAAAGTTTGTAATAAAGTTTGTTTTTGTCATGACTGTTATTTTGAGCGCTGTGAAGTTATCTGAGTGATGTGTCACTGTTTTTGATTCATGATCATTAAGAGTTTCCGTCGCAGAGGACAATGTTGCTCTTCACCGAAAGCTCTGCGTGTAAACAAAGTATAGCCAAAAAGAAAAAACTTTTATTATTGCTAACTAAAAGAGACTTACAAGCAAAAGTTACTGTAACTTATGGATAAAATCGGCGCAGTTTGTCTATGTGCCAAGAGTTAGGCACGCGTGTTCCATCTGGATATGCCAATCTGTAAGATGTAGGTCGTGTGACTTCAGCGACCACGAAGGGTCCTTCCCAGGGAGTGGATAGCTTATGCATTCCTTCCTGGCTTGTTTTCCATCTGAGTACTAGATCGCCGATCGCGAAGGAACGGTCCTTAACGTTCCTGTTGTGGTATCTTTTGATTGCCGCAAGATACTTTGCTGTTCGAAGGCACGAATTTAGACGCTTTTCTTCCATGCAGTTGAGTTCGAGTTCCCTGGTGTTGTTGGTCGCTGACTGGTCGAAGTTTTCAATCCTTGGAGATCCGAAGGTTATATCGGATGGCAGCACTGCCTAGGTGCCGTAAACCATGAAGTAGGGTGACACCCCGGTATTCCGACTAGCCTGTGTTCGGAGACCCCAGACCACGGCCGGCAACTCTTTCATCCATCGACCAGGTGCTCTGTCATTCTCGGTGTACAACCTTTTCTTCAGGGCGTCGATGATCATTCCGTTTGCCCGTTCAACTTGGCCATTTGCCCGTGGGTGAGCTACTGACACGTATTTTATGACTATGCCTCTGTCATCGCAGAAGTCCCAAAATGTGGTGCCAGTGAACTGAGTACCCAGGTCGGTGATTATACTGTTTGGGATCCCGAATCTGTGTATGATTTGACTGAGGAACTCCACGGCCTTCTCGGAGGTTGCTTTGACCAGTGGCATGTATTCAATCCACTTCGAAAACTTGTCGATTAATACGAAGACGAACTTGAAGTTACTAGGGGCCGGTTTAAATGGCCCGATCATGTCGAGCCCCCAGCAGGCGAAAGGCCAGGACGACGGGATAGTTTGAATCTCATGCGCAGGTACGTGGGTCCTTTTGGCAAAGAACTGGCATCCCTCACAGTGTCGGACCAGTTTTTTTGCGTCATTGACCGCGGATGGCCAATAAAAACCTGCTCGAAAAGCTTTCCCGACCAGCGTTCTGGAGGCAGCATGATTGCCGCAGGATCCGGCATGTATGGCGCCTAGGAGCTTGATGCCATCATCCTGGGATATACATTTGAGCAGCACTTCAGAACTTGCATTTTTTCGCATAAGTTTGCCGTCCACTAGTATGTAATTCTTTGATCGTCGAATGAGGCGCTCGTTCTCTGTTTTATCCTGAAAGCCTGACCCGTCCGATATATATCTGATGAATGGGGTGCGCCAATCGCGGTTACTAGTTGTCGGAGTAACGTCGTCTATGAGCATTGCCTCAATAGGTTGCTTTTCGGCCGGGTCTTTGCCCACACTTGGCTCATGGATGTCCTAGACGAAAACACCTCGCGGGATCTGGGCCCGAGATGACCCTAACTTTGACAACGCATCTGCTGCCTGGTTCTTATCCCGGACCACGTGGATGTATTCTATGCCATAGAAGTTGATTTCCCATTGGTGAATTTCTTTGCAGTAGAGATCCATCTTCTCGTGGGTTGCGTCCCATTCCTTGTTGAGCTGTTTGATGACTAAAGCGGAGTCGCCATAGACATAAAGGCGTTTGACTCCCAACTCAACGGCTAGTCGGATGTCGTGCAGGCATGCTTCGTATTCGGCGACATTGTTTGATGCCGGAAAAAGGATCCTAAGGATGTAACGCAGTTTGTCCTTGTTAGGAGACACAAAAAGAATCCCCGCGCCGGTGCCGTTGATGTTCAAGGACCCATCGAAGAACATCGACCAGTGATCGGAGACGTCGGGAACGGGAGGCTCGTTGAGATCCGTCCACTCTGCAATGAAGTCGACTAGGGCCTGAGACTTGACTGTGGTGCGGCTCTGGAATTCCAGGGAGAATGGGCATAATTCCATTGCCCATTTTACAATTCTGTCGTTGGCGTCTTTATTGCGCAGAATGTCCCCAAGAGGGAAACTGGTAGTTACCAAGACTCGATGGCCGTCGAAGTAGTGCTTTAGCTTTCTCGATGTTATTAGAATGGGGTATATAAGCTTCTGTATTTGTGGATATCTGGCCTTGGACTCGTTTAGGACTTCGCTTATGAAGTAAACGGGTCTCTGGACCTTGTAGACATGATCTAGCTCGTCTCGCTCGACCACTATTGCCGTGGAAACAACCCTATCGGTTGCAGCAATGTAAAGGAGTAGGTCTTCATTGGGCTGAGGCGCTGTAAGAACAGGTGGTGAAGTGAGGAAAGTCTTAAGCTGGGTGAACGCAGCATCGCCTTCCTCTGTCCAAGAAAATTTTTCCGACGCCTTCAAGAGTTTGAAGAAAGGGAGGCCTTTTTCTCCTAGTCTTGAAATGAAGCGGCTTAGTGCGGCCATACATCCGGTGAGCTTCTGAATATCCTTGACATTTTTAGGTGGTCGCATGTCGAGTACTGCTTTTACTTTTGAAGGATTCGGCCGTATGCCGTCGCGGCTGACGACGTTGCCGAGTAGTAGACCGGAAGGGATGCCGAAGATGCACTTTTTGGGGTTAAGCTTCCACTTGTACCTGTTTAGCGCCTTAAAGGTTCGGTCTAAGTTGTCGATTAGGGTGCTGGCGTCCCTTGTTTTGACGACGACGTCGTCTACGTAGGCCTCGACGAGGTCGTCACGAATCTTGTCGTGGAGGCATTGCTGGATGGCCCTTTGATAGGTGGCCCCGGCGTTTTTGAGTCCGAAGGACATGGTCGTATAGCAATATGCACCGAAAGGAGTAATGAAAGATGTTCTGATCTGATCGTCTTCCCCTTAGCGAGATCTGGTGATAACCAGAGTAGCAATCTATAAAAGAAAGGAGTTCACATCCGGCCGTTGAGTCGACCATCTCGTCGATGCGAGGGAGACCAAAAGGATCTTTAGGACAGTGTTTATTGAGATCAATGTAATCAACACACATTCTCCATTCATTATTCTTTTTGCGTACAAGAATCGGATTGGCGAGCCAATCGGGTTGATACACTTCTTTTATGAATTCGGCTGCTAGAAGCCATGTTATTTCTGTCCTAATAGCCTCCTTTTTGTCACGAGCGAACCGTCGCAGCTTTTGCTTGATGGGTCTTGCGGTCTTCGAGACATTTAAGGAGTGCTCGATCAGGTTTCGTGGGACGCCGGGCATGTCTGCGGGTTTCCATGCGAAGACGCTTACGTTGTCCCTTAGAAACCTGACGAGCGCGTCTTCCTATTTAGGGTCCAGGTTGGCCCCGATGAGGGCCGTCTTCTCGGGGCTACCTTCGACCAGTTGCACTTCCTTGTGTTCCTTGGATTTTGAGTTCTTTCTGGCGGTCTCCTGCTCTGGTAGTCGAAGCTGGTCGGGGGGTAGCTGTGCAGCCTGGGTTGCCGTCTCTGCTATGCGGATTGAGAGATTGATTGCTTCGGTGATCTTGAAGCTCTCCTCCTCGCAAGTATATGCAGTGTAGACATTGCCCCTGACGGTTAGGACGCCTTTCTCCGTGGGCATTTTAAGGACCAGGTATGAGTAATGTGGGACTGCCATGAACTTTGTTAGCGATGGTCGGCCCAGTATAGCGTGGTAAGTCCCGTCAAAGTCAGCGACCACGAAGTTGACGAACTCTGTTCGGAAGTGGTCGGATGTGCCGAATTGGACAGGCAATGTTACCTGTCCGAGGGGCACTGAACTCTGGCCGGGCAGGACTCCCCAGAATTGGGTGTCGTAGGGTTTTAGCTGTGCCGGAGATAACTTGAGAGCGGGCAGGCTGTTACGGAAAAGGATGTCGATGGAGCTTCCTCCGTCCACGAGCACCCGCTCGAATCTGATGCTGTTGATGCAAGGGTCCTAGATTAGAGGGAAATGACCTGGCTCTGGGATAGCGGCCCACTGATCCTTCCTGGTGAAGGAGATCTCTTTGTGTGACCACGGGGGGAATTTCGGGTCTGCGATCAGGTCGTCCGAGCTGTCAATGTTGAGGCAGGCTCTTTTTAGGAGCTTTCTTTCTCGCTTAGATTCGATGGAGACCTTGCCCCCGAAGATTGAGTGGACCACGTCGGTGGGACTGACATACTGGTGTCGTGGGTCCCTATCTTGGTCCTCGTCCTCATCTTCATGGTCGCGCCCGTCTTGCTTCCCATTCTTTTTGGCGGAATCGTCTTGGGCGGCCCGCCGTGTGTAAATGTTTTTGAGGACGCGGCACTCTTCCATGGTATGGTTGGACTTTGGATGCAGTTGGCACGGTCCCTTCAACGTTTTGTTGTAGTCTTCTTGGTAGTCCCGCCGCCCGTTGGGGCGTTTGACTGTATTCACTTCGTGGTCATGGTCACGGGGGCGCTTTCCTCTGAAATCGTCGTGACTATCGCGCCGCCTATCCCAACCTTCCCTGTGATCACGGTTGTCGGGACGGCGGTGGTTCCTGTTGTCGAAACGACCGCGACTATCATCTCGCCGGGGAGGCTGGTCGGGACCTCTTGCATCATCCCGGATGAGTTTTTCTGCGTCGTCGGCGTCGGCGTAATTTTTAGCCGTGGCGAGGAGCTCGGCCATCGTTGTTGGCCTTTTGCGCAATAGCTTGTTCCTCAGTGCTTCATGGAAGCGCAGCCCCTTGATGAAAGCAGATATGGCCTCGTCGTGGGAAATCTTCGGGATCTTAAGGCGCATATCCGAGAATCGTCGGATGTAATCGCGCAGAGGCTCGTTTTTCCTGTCCCTTATCCTTTCGAGGTCGTACTTGTTTCCAGGCTGCTCGCATGTTGCGATGAAATTGTTGATGAAACCCTGGCACAGCTCTTCCCAAGAGTCGAAGGAGTCCTCGGGCAGGCCAAGGAGCCACTGGTGACCAGCCTAGTCGAGGACTACTGGGAAGTAGTTGGCCATGACGTGCTCGTCTCCTGCTGCTGATCGGACGGCGATCTCATAAAGAGTGATCCAGTTATCCGGATTTTCCTTGCAGTCGTATTTTTTGAGTTTCTCAAGCTTGAAATTGCGGGGCCACACGACCTGGCGGAGGTGTGAGGAGAACTGCCTCAGGCCTGGGGGGCCATGTGTTGCGTCATATTCGATACGACGCAGGTTTTCGTGGACTGCTCTATCCATGGCGCGCCTGTTGATGCGGTCTCGGGCGTCTTTGGGAGGGATGTTGTATCGAAGATCCCTGTGCTGGTTTACTTCCTGACCACGCCCATGATTCTGCTCGCGGCGACCGCCAGCATCCCGACCGCCATCGCCACGCTGTGAGTCTTTTTGATGATTGTCGGGAGAACGGCTGCGGTGGTGCCTGCTGGGCTGCGGTGAGGTCCGGCTGCGGTGAGTCTGGTCGGAGGTGGCCTCCGTATAGGAGACGGGTTGGGCTCTTTTGAGCAGAGTGGCTGTCTGTCCCATTGCGGCGATCAGATGTGCTCGAACGCTGGTTCGGACACCCTGGCACTCGGGAGTATCAGGGAGCCGATCTAAATGGGCCATGGCGACAGCCACGTTGGCGCTTGGTGTTTTGTAAACTGCCTGATCCCCGACCATGTCGAAAGCGTCGCTGAGATTATGCGGCGGGATTTGACGTTCCTCGTCCGCGCATCGTCGGGCGCGATCGGCGTTACGCTGCTCGCGGAGCTGCCTCTGCTCGTCTGTTTCTCCATCGACGACCGGCTCATCGGCGCTGACATTGAAAACAATGTCTCCTCGCCGCGGTGGAAAGACCGGGAAACGAGGGAAGCCCGGAGGATGTGAAGGCAAATCCAGGTCGTAGTCTTCGTCTTCGGAGTTTATGACCTCGGTGGAGACGGAACCAGTGCTCGAGTTTGTGCTGGAGGGCTGGCCGTCCCGTAGTTCTCGGATCGTCACCATGTTGACATAATGACGAGCTGGTCAACCATTCCGTTTTGGCAGTCAACCCGCCTTGTTGAAAAGGGATTGGACGTGCCGTGAGTAGAGAGAGGCCGAGTTGTTCAGACCACATGGGTAATCCTCCTCCGGGTTAGCCTCGAGCTTGACGAATCGTCCTGAGGGAGTTGAGGTTATTGTCAGAGACGTTTCAGCCGTTCGTGTGTAACGACACGAGTTGGCCGGTGGGAGTTGAAAAAATCCGTTAGAGCGGCTTGATCAGGCTGGCGCGAGATCCCATCTACTAGTTGGGAAGCTTCGAGTAGCTTGGAATCAGCGCGATCAAGTGCTTGGAAAAGATCCGAGCAGTCGACCTCCTTCCCCTTGTAGCGTTGGAGTGGTGGTCGGGCGCTCGGTGCCGTCATCCGAGTGGTCGGAGGCGACGTCATCCCAGATTGGATCTGGGTTTCTTCCGAAACCGTGGTCGTGAGACCACCGCCGTGCGTCGTCCACGTGATCTGGCCGACGGTGAACATGAGGCCTTTAGGTACGGCCGCGGAAGCAGGAACTATGACCATCTTGTTCGCCGGAGAAGTTGTACGCACACCCCCTACCTGGCGCGCCACTGTCGACGAAAGCTAGTCGGCAGTCTACCTTGGGGTATACCCACGGTAGTAGTTTATCGGTAGACGGTGCGCAAACTACGAACTCGATGGTGACACAAGACACGGACAAGCTTTTTATCCAGGTTCGGCCGCCGAGTTGGCATAATACCGACGTCCTGCGTCTGATTGTATTGGATTGAGAGAATCATGTGTCCTAGGGGGGTCCCTTGCCCCTCCTTATATAGTCCGGAGGGCAGGGTTACAGATCTGGAAAATAATCCTAGTCGGTTACAATTGCCATAGATAGTTCGATATCAATTCCTATTCTAACCGACTAGAATCTTGCTTGATCTCCACGTCTTGTTTCCTTGCACGAAACTCCAAGCTGTCGAATCAAGCCTCGAACTTGTCTCGTAATGGGCCAAGCCTCCTGGCCCAAGTCTAGCCGTAAGGGTATAGGGGTTTGTACCCCCACACATTTGGAATCGAGTTCTCGAACCCTCATTTGAATATTCGCGTCATTCATATCTGCAATTTTAGATTGCGTGTTTATACTTTCTAGCTTGGGCCTTGTTTACTTCCATCCAAAAACTCAAAATTTTTCAAGATTCCCTATCACATCAAATCTTTAGACGCATGCATGAAGTATTAAATATAGACGAAAATAAAAACTAATTGCACAGTTTGTTCAAAATTTATGAGACAAATCTTTTAAGCCTAGTTAGTCCATAGTTGGACAATAATTACCACAAACAAACAAAAATGCTACAGTGTCCCAATATTTTTCGGTTCAGGAACTAAACACAGCCTTGTGTTCTTCGATTCGCTTGTCGGAACAGCCTTCTTGGCAAGGTCAATCAAGTTGTGCTTGGTTGATAACCAACGGAGCAGTGGTGTAATGGTTGTAGGGTTCGAATCGTGCTAATTTGAAGCCAGATCGCCAACATCGAGTTCTCCACAATCGAATTTACCAATTACCTCTTGGAAGATCGGGCCTGACCCTCATCACTTTTGGCTATGTTGATATCATGGAAATAACCAAGTGTCTTGTAGGGTTTTGGCTTGTAGTGATTTTGTTTGTGACAATTAAGGATCGACCATTGTCGTCCCTCAAGTCATGTTGAATGCATGCCTCACACTTAGCTGGAACGATAACTTGTTGTAATTGTGAAGTCGGGTTGCTATTCGGGCCGGGAATTGATCTGACCCATGCACTATATTGAAGTTGGTAGAGGAGGCCACAAGGATAACCAAGGAGCATCCTGGAAGTCGGGCGACTCTTGGGTATGGTGGTGCCGGTCGAACCCACGACATGACCGGAGAAGTGCGTTCGGTGACCAAAGTGACCTCGACGGAGGAAGCATGGTTTGTGTGGGGAATAAATCACCAGCTGGTTAGGAATCGATTCGAATTGCCATGGCTCCTGGATAGTGAGCACTTGACTTAAGCTACGTCATTGTAGTAATGATTATGGAATACTTGGAAGGTTATGGTATGATGATGTTGAAAATGCTACATCTAATATGGGTACTACTATTATAACTTAATCAAGTGATTGCTCTAGTATAGTTGCTAATCTAGATGACCGGTTAATAATTATTAACTTCAGCTAAATAAAAGAAAGGATACTTACTTTGTAACTAAGCTACTTATGCAAAAGTGTTGTCAAGCTAGCCCCACCAATAAAGCCTTGCATACTCCTTGGTGTCATATTATTTCTAGTTTTTGACAGATAAGTCTAGCTGAATACATTCTTGTACTCAGGGTTTATTCCCACTTATTGTAGGTTGTGATGTATCATGGCTACTGCAAGAATAGGATGATTCCTACTATAGTGGAGTAGTAAGATCATAGACATGATCTTTCTTAATTACCTTATCTATGCTGCTTTTGCTGGAGTTGACCTAGATACTAGCATGTATTTGAAATAAGGGCAATGTTAGTTTCAAATTACTTTACTTCCACTACTTTTGAACTTGAGTTGTAATAACTACGTTGAACTCTGAGGTATGTCGAACTACTTGCATAATGGATGTAACATGTGACTTGTTATGTTTAATCACTATGACCTTGGCTTGTATGTTGGTTGGTTTGAAGTCTCTCGTGATTTCTCTTGATGGTAGATAAGTACTATTTTTAACCGTCAACATAGCATGAGGAAGGACTTGCCGAGGGAGTTCGTAAGGGGTACCCCAACAGGCATCTCTGACAGAGGGTACAAAGCTAACCCGCAAGTCGAACTTGACGCCCCACTCCATAAACGTGCGCTGATCGATGCCCTGACTCGACCCACGGCACGCTCGATGATCGATCCTAGTCTCGGTTACGGAAATATGGTCGAGCGAACAACTAAATGCTCAAAGCAAGACGATCCTCGATTATGGAAGTGGCATCGAGCAAATCAGCCAGCCACGTGCGCAAAACTGCACCCCCGCCGCCTGCCGCTGGTACGGGGTTCAGGGCATTTAATGCGACTGATAGGCTCCCACCTGACCCAGTAGGCACGAGAAACGTGATGATGGATCATGCGGCCATCAAATCCTACCTTTTCCCATCTTTATCCTCAAAATCAGTGAAAGGTACGTGCAGGTACAGTTGCAACAGGCGTAATATCCCATCAAGAGGCCCCTCAAGACGAGATAGTCAGCTCTCCTGTAAACGGGTGCCGTCTAGACCGCCAGACCCTCGAGCACGCATGCTCCTTCCTAGAGAAGGGTTGAGCAACAGAAGTCAGCGCTCTAACCACTGCCGACACGACATCTGCTACAGCATACGATCACACGTATACGTGAACCAATAACATGCAGCATACCGGACATAAACTCAAGAAGTGCGCGTGCCATCATCGCCAAGTACACTACAACAAGACAGGTCGAGGCCACGCTGGTATGGAAGCCTTGAGTAGGCTCGTGCCATACACCTATCGAGGCCTACTCTAGCGCCTACGCCCTGTAACCTTAAGCCTCCCCTTGGACTATAAAAGGGGATGCTGAGGCCGAGTTAAAGATACAACTCACAATACAGAGAACAAGACTCGCATACACCACTCCACGCAGTCAGGACTTAGAACCCATATTGAACCTGTCTTGTATTCACCCCTGTACAAGCACTTAGGTGCAAGATAATACAAACTCTCTCCCCATGCTGGACGTAGCGCCTTCTTTTGCCCGAACTAGGATAAACCCTTGAGTCCATCTTGCATCACCATTCGGAAAGGAAAACACACACACAAATTTACTCGTTGGTCTTACCCCCGGCGTTAAAACACCGACAGTTCGCGCCACGTAGGGGTCCTGCGTGTTTCACTGACGATTTCCCACCTTTTTCGGATGGCCACCTCTGTTTTGCCGATTCCACGCTCCACAGTGATCTGGTTTGGGAGCCTCGAGTTCATGTCCACCGGCTTCGGCTACGACATGATCCTGCTCTCTGTTAGAGGACCGGAGGCAGCTCGCATTGTGCCCACGCGATCGAAGGCCGCGCGTCGACCTCACCACCACGCCTCCCCGCCAAAGAGAAGGTGTGATCAGCATCGTCACCGCTGCCCCACGGCTGCTGCATGATCGCCACCCCGCACAGGGTAGCTTGACCCCCTGGTTGAGGGGCCAACAACTTTGCGCCCCGAGGCGGTGACTGAGACAGCCAGCCAGTAGAGCGGCCACCATTTAGCAGTGTCAGGGGACAGCGTCCCCTGCACACCGTCACCGCCATCCACCCTGCTGCCACACGGTTTGTTCGCCACCAGGCGGATGCCCCCATTCGGTCTTGACAACGCCGTGACATCCCTCGCTAGGATAGTCTGCCCTAGCGCCAATATGCAGGTCGAGGGGCCACTAGCCCTTCCATGTAGCATAACAACACAACAAGAGCCCCCCTCGTCAGCTGAAAACCCAGGCTTTCCGCAGATACGCAGGCCTCGACCCCTAGGACCAGGACGCTACACACTCACCATGCTGAGACAACAGTTGGCGGAAGAGTATTGCGGATGTTTCTACACCACCACAGAACCAGACCCTGACTCTGAGTCTGATAGTTAAGACCCGACAAGGGAGTGCTTTAACATCGCAGACGGAGCCGTGGCCACCACGGACGACATGGAGGACGACGGCAATGCCACCACTGCCACCGTAGCTCTAGCAACAAGAGTAGACCCTAGGACTCCTAGGCACAAAGGACAGCTAGACCCACCTCCTCCTTAGGACGACAAGGCTGCGTAGCTCGCGCAACTGTATTGTTGGTGCGAAAGATGATCTGCAAACACAAAGGGCTAATACCTGATTCAAACGTTAAGGCGTGCCAGCCGATTTGAGCTTACAATCGATGAAGGTGGTAACTCGAACACTTTGGTCCCGACAACAGCGATGCGCCCGGATGTCACGGCCAAGAGGTGCTCACGCAGAACTTGAGAACACGTCGAGTTTGACTCGACGAATTCCTGAGAACTCATAGTAAAAAGAAAATTTGACGAAGTCATCGAAAAAGTAAATGCTGGAATATAAGTAAAAACTTGTGTTTGATTGATTGATTGATCATTACATGGCCCTAGGGTCTACATTTATACCCTATCCAAAGAGCTACAACCAGACACGACTAGGACTCGAATTCCAAATTAAACGGAACCCGTATACAAAACGAATTCTAATAACTAAGGAAAACATTAAACTATCCTCCGTAACCGATCGGGACACTACCACGAATCAATCGGCAACCTCCACGCTTTCCTCCAGAGTCATCGGCAGACTACCTGTTATGGCCATCGGCAAACACTGGCACTGGTCATCGGCACGTATACGTCATCACTTCTGGACTTAGTCATATTCCGTTGTCTCCCCATCGGCAACCACCTTCATCGGCAACTTCACTGTAGACTAGTCACCATTACTCCATCTGTCGATCTACATTTCACTAACTCCAGGTACGTGTCAAAAGATACGTGCCCAAAAACGGTGTCAACACATGCCCCCCAATTTTGAAGTATAAAATCATTAATGCTCCGAAATTCTCTACAGTAATGATGTCTTTCCACAATTACTTCTCCTAATTTGGTAATCAGCCGTCAAATCTGAACAACCTTGGCCCGATTCTCCTGCAGATTCCTCGAATTTCTCAACCTCTCCAATCAAATCTCCCCACTTATGCGCTCATCGGCAATATTACCGTTAGAGAGAACTGCCGATGGGCCGACCAGGCGATCTTGCATAGTAAAATATCTCCAAAATCATGACCGCTTGCTGTCAAATCACCTGCGCAATCCCATGATTACCGTGCGAATAGTTACCATACCCATCTGAACACACTCGGATTTCACGGATGCGGCAAAGAGATAAGTTAGATTTGCCCCTGCCCGTTTTGTCCTATAAATACTTCCTTCTCCAGTACTCCTTCTCCATCTTGTCATTCTACAGCCCAAAATCCACTTTCCTGGCGGCGGCATTGCCCGAGAACTCCAAGAACTTCAGCAAGGGTCTCCTTCACCAAACCTCCAAGCCTTCGATCCTCTTCCTCGTGAAGAAATGGCCATCAACTTCGTCGTTCCTGAGGTTAGTCTACCATCCTTCTTCTTTTTGCACTCTTGTTGTACTCCTATTCATCTACGATTCCTTTTACTGAGTACCCCTTTTTTCTTTTTGTTCTTTCATCCTAAAAACTTTTTAGGATTTGGCCGATAAGATCATAATTCCTACCGATCAACCTCACTTCCAATGTCTCGGCCCGTTAGGAAACCCAGATCCCACCGATCTAATAAACGCAGAGACAAATAGAATCCCCTTCAAAGCCGAAAACTTTTCCTTAGATCTGTGGAAAGATGCCTTTCGTTCCTCACCCAGTCCTACCAAGGGATGGAAAGACTGGTTCCTGAGAGTCAGCCATTCAAATGAAGTCCAATGGGGTGAGTGGAAATTAGACCAGTGCATCAGATTATCTCTTGCCGATATGGAGAGGAACGAGTCACTGCTAATAGTTGCCTCGTACTTTTGGTCAGACACACTCAAAGCTTTCGTATTCGGCCATGGCCTTGATTCACCTACTCTTGCCGATGTACTCATGCTCACCGGCTTAGACATATCCACTGCCGATAACAGTCATCTGTTTGATACCAAGCCCAGTTCCAAGGTAGAGACTCGCGCTATCAGTGGTTGGTCTGGATACATTCAGAAGTACTGAAAAACAGGATCTGTCGGGGAAAGGGAGCAGACAATTTTCTTGAACATGTGGTTGGATAAGTTTGTATTCTGTGGTGGCAGGACCAACCTCTGTCTATCTATCGGCAGCAGAGAAACTGGCCAATGGTGGCCGATTTCCTCTTGGCCGATACTTGCTCGGTTCTATCTACCACCTTCTCCATCAGGTAGCTAAGAAACTCCTGCTAGGCCAACCCATCGGCAACTTAGGAGGACCTTGGTGGTTTATCAACATGTGGCTTAGTGTCCACATGCACAAGCGCCTTGAATTCCACCTTTTTGCACAGCGCTTCTCCAGAGATATAGCCGAAGATCTTGAGCTGGACGAGGAAGAATCGGCAACTTGCCCCCCTCTGAACTATGGTGAAGCTACCATAGTTCTACCTGGTACCAGTTGATATGACCACGCCACCAAGCAAGATGTCACAAGTTCCAAGTCAAGCTACACCCACTCAAGTTTCACCTACACCGACACCAGCTCAAGTCATCGATGGACCGATTACACGTAGTCGTGCAAAGAAGCTACAACAAGAGGTCCACGCGCTACTTTGTGAGATTCATTTTAACATTAATGATAATTATATACTACCTAAGTGTTGTACCTTGATTGTACTCAGGTATATAGAAGAAGAGAAGGAAGAATCGGACCATGAAGAACGGACCAGTGCAAGTTCCAGAAGAAGTCAAAAACGGACCAGTGGAAGTCAAAAACGGACCAGTGCAAAGAATCTTCATAACTTTTTACTCACAAAAGCTATGAAGGTCCATGAGCACTTGTTGGAAAGCTTGACGAGTCTACTTTCCAATGAATCTAGTGGCGACCAGTTTGGATTCTCTATATTGCCTGCAGAGCAGAATTATTACAGACTGCTCAGAAGGTCAACAGTCTGTCATGACAGAATGTTGGTACAAATTGCCAAGTAAAACTGTACCAATCTACAATGTTTCGTGCTGGTTGGCATATATTTGCTGGAAAGCCCTTTGAGTTTAGTTTCACACCCAAGAAACGGTTCATCATTTGGACTTCCCAATAAAAAGTTATGGTCAGTTTATTGAAAACTGCTCTGGAGGCCAACAGTCACGCGAAGCCACTTCGGGAATCCATTTGGAGGGGACCTTTCACATTGCCTTCCCTCAGAAACTCTATTTCGTTTTCATACCTATCTAGCAGGGCTGTTGCTAGTATAAATACCCCCTAAGACTCATTGTAATCTAAGACTTTGATAATTGAAATACAGAACCCCTTTGTTCAGCTGCGTGCTAACAAATTCAGAGAGTGATCTCTACCCCTTTGCTCTTGTGATTTCCTCGCGGGATTACATAGGCGACGGCTTCATCTGCTCTCAATTGGTGCTCCTACTCCCTTCAAGGTATTCCTTGATTGATTGTAGGCTATGTTGGTTGGTTCCTTGAGAGTGTGGTTGGGCGAATCCTCGATTCAGGTTGCCGGTTAAAGACGGTGGTTGGCTTCGAGTTTTATTTGCCAGGTTGCACTAGTTATCGCTGCTTGCAGCAAGTTATCCGGCTGTTCTTCAGCTAGTTATCGGTGTTCATCCTACGTCGTGAAGATCGGGACAACGTGTCGCATCATCTGGTATCAAAGCTTTCGTTACCACGGTAGGAATTTTATCCCTAGCTACATATATATTTTGCTTCGTCCTATCCACCAAAAAGCCAGAAAAATATATTGTTTAGACCTTTGTTTCAATCTGTTATTTTAGTGAGTTCGGTTAAGTCGCAGTCCATTAGAGTCTTTGTTTTAGTTGCTGATCATTTATCCTTCGCGTGTTCTTTGTGCCTCTTTTATATCCAAAAATCCTCACAAAAAAAAATCTCTATAGCCTATATCATCCTTTTGTGTTAACTTTGATCCTATCTAGCTACTGGTTGTTGTTTCATTTCTGTCTTTAGTTGTGCAAGTATCATAATCTGATCCCTTTTTTAGTTCTATATATATAAAAAAAAGTGTGTGAAAAAAAGAAAGAAAAGAAAGTGCAAAAAAAAGTGAAGTGAAAAAAAAAGTTGAGAAAGGTTTAGAGAGAAAGTCTGAAAGATTAGTTGGTTTATGTGCACAAGTACTGAAAGTTTCATATCAAGTTCTACAACCAGTTTGCTATCTTTGTTTGGTGCAAAACTTTGGTTGGGTCTGATTGCAACACTTGCATCCCAATCATACTCCTTGTTTGCATCAATTCTGAAATTTCTTTGCGTGTGTGTGATCTATTTATACACTTCGAATCTTTTGATCAGCACTAGGCAGAGAACTTCTAGTTTGGATCGTTACTTAACTTTACAACAACTAGAATTCAGATTGCATTCCTTGTGTATTACTCCCACCAAGCTCCACATAAAAACCATCGTAATCGGTACTCACTATTCTTGTATTCGCCTCGCCATCACTATCAGTTGCCACCACACATTTGTTTTCCTTGTAATCTGCAGCAGAGGAATTCATAAGAGCTTTGGTGCTTAGAGAGGTGAGTTGTGAGAGCCACCAAATTTTCATATTCCACAAATACAAATTATTTGTATTCAGCTAACCTTACAGGAAGATGGGTCGAGTGGACATCAAAGATCGTGTTACCATAACACAATTTAATAAACTCCGACAAAGCATGGAAGAAAAGCAAGAGAGGTTGACACAGGATCTTCAGAATCTTATGACTGAAATCAGAAGGCATCGTCCACCTCATGATGGTGCAAGCAACCATAGTGGAGATAGAGAAGATAGTGCTAGAAGAAGAGGAGGTCAGAGGAACCAGAGGGCTGCATATGGTAGAGGAAGAAGACATAGTCCAAGAAAGGATGATGAATCTGAAGATGAGGCTGATGACAACCGCTTCCAACTCAGTTTTGGTCGTCGATGTCATAGAAGAGGCAACCATGAAGAAAGATTTGGCAAACTGAAATTTACCATGCCAAAATTTGTTGCTGAACCAACCACAAGGAATTCCTCTCGAGGAAGCAAATGAAACACAAAGTTTGTTGCTGAACCATCTACCGTGAAAAGCTCAAGTGGAGGCTCACGATCTAATTTTCAGGGTACTTTTAGTGGAAAGAACATTGTTGTCTCAAGTTCAAAACCAGCAGCATCAACCACTACTTCAGTGGGTTCTACTTCCAAGAGTAGTGGAATTCAGAGCTTCAAGTGTGGAGGCCATGGGCATATAAGTAAGGAGTGCCCCAATAATCAGGTGATCATTGTGAATGATGATGGAGAATTTGAATCAACTAGTGAAGAGGGAGTTGAGAAGGAAGCCCATGGAGATGAGGACATTACTAGTTGTCAGTTTGAGCAAGGAGCTGCTCTTGAGATGACTCAAACTTTGAGTATTCAGGCAAATGAAGCTGAAAATGGGCAGCAACACAAATTATTTCAAACTAGAGCAAAGGTGCATGATAAAGAGGTGAAGGTGATTATTGATGGAGGGAGCAGCCATAATCTTGCTAGTCGTGAGATGAGTGATAAACTTAGCTTGAAGCTGCTACGACACCCTCATCCATATAATGTACAGTGGCTGAATGATTCAGAAGATATCAAGATTGCTTATAGAGTGAAAGTTCCATTCAAGATTGGTGAATATGTTGACACAGTGGAGAGTGATGTGGCACCTATGTCGGTGTGTCACTTGCTGCTTGGAAGACCATGGCAATATGATCGATATAGCCAACATTGTGGGAGAACAAATCAGTTTACTATCAATCTAACGGGGAAGAAGTTTGTTCTCAAGCCTATGACACCCCAACAAATCATGGCTGAACATTTACAAAAGAAATATGAAATTGTTCCAGTGAGTAGAGAGGAAGGAGAGCAAAAGAAATTGAGTGCCATCCACAATTCGGTGAGTGAGTGCCACAAGCCAAATTTGAGGGAGAAAAAGAAAGGAGAGGGAAAGAATTTAGTCATGCTAGCCACAAAATCTGAAATGAGAGAAGTGAGGAACAACCCCGAACAAGTGCTCTTTGTACTTGTATACAAAGACATTTTAATTTCAGCTAATGACATGACCTCTCTTCCTAGTGTTGTGTCTCATCTTTTGAAGGACTATGGAGATGTTTTTCCAGAAGAAACACCGGCGGGACTGCCTCCAATTCGTGGGATTGAGCATCAAATTGATCTCATTCTAGGGGCTGCACTACCTAATCGACCACCATACCGAACCAATCCAGAAGAAACAAAGGAGATACAAAGGCAAGTGCAAGAACTTCTTGATAAAGGTTTTGTTCGTGAAAGTTTAAGTCCTTGTGCTGTTCCTGTAATTTTAGTACCTAAGAAAGATGGTTCTTGGAGATTGTGTGTTGATTGTAGAGCTATAAATAACATCACTGTTCGCTATCGCCATCCTATCCCACGTTTAGATGACATGCTTGATGAATTAAGTGGTTCTACCATATTCACTAAAATTGATTTGAGAAGTGGATACCATCAGATAAGAATGAAAACAGGGGATGAATGGAAAACTGCATTTAAAACAAAATTTGGGCTGTATGAATGGATAGTTATGCCTTTTGGTTTGACTAATGCTTCTAGTACTTTCAGGAGATTAATGAACCATGTCTTGAGAGCTTTCATTGGAAAATTTGTTGCTGTCTACTTCGATAATATCTTAATTTACAGCAAGTCTTTTGCGGAACATGTGAATCATATTTGGCAAATCTTGGAAGAGCTTAGAAAGGATAAATTATTTGCTGATCTTGACAAGTGCAGTTTTTGCACATACCATGTTGTGTTTCTTGGCTTTGTTGTTTCAGGAAAAGGCATAGATGTGGATGAAAGCAAGGTGAAAGCCATTAAAGATTGGCCAACTCCAACAAATGTAAGTCAAGTAAGAAGTTTTCATGGCCTTGCTGGTTTTTATAGGAGGTTTGTAAGAGATTTCAGTACCATCGCTGCTCCTTTGAATGAATTGACAAAGAAAGGTGTTGACTTTAAATGGGAAAAATCACAACAAAATGCATTTCAAGAATTAAAGAAACGTTTGACTGAAGCACCTGTACTTGTTCTTCCTGATTTCACTAAAACTTTTGAAATAGAATGTGATGCTAGTGGAATTGGGATAGGAGGAGTTTTAATGCAACAAGGAAAACCTGTAGCATATTTTAGTGAAAAACTAGTAGGTGCTCAACTGAATTATTCTGTGTATGATAAAGAATTATATGCTTTGGTGCGTGTGCTTGAAACATGGCAGCACTACTTATGGCCAAAAGAATTTGTTATTCACTCTGATCATGAAGCTTTGAAGTACTTGAAAGGACAAGCAAAACTGAACTGTCGTCATGCCCAATGGGTTGAGTTCATCGAAACATTTCCATACATTGTGAAATATAAGAAAGGTAAGGACAATGTTGTTGCTGATGCTCTGTCACGAAAGAGTGTGTTGCTAAACCAACTTGAGGTAAAGGTTTTGGGACTTGAAAGTTTGAAAGAACTGTACAGTAATGACCCTGAATTTTCAGAACCATATAATCATTGTAAAAATGGAAAAGGTTGGGAAAAGTATCATATACATGATGGATTTTTGTTTAGAGCTAACAAAATCTGTGTTCCAAATTCTTCGGTTAGATTGCTTTTGTTGCAGGAGTCTCATGGGGGAGGATTGACAGGCCATTTTGGACAAAGAAAAACCTATGAGCTGCTAGAAGATCATTTTTATTGGCCCAAGATGAGAAGAGATGTCATCAGATTCGTGGAGCGATGCGTTACCTGTCACAAAGCTAAGTCTAAACTGAACCCTCATGGTTTATATACTCCTTTACCTACTCCTAAAACTCCTTGGGAAGACATAAGCATGGATTTTGTCTTGGGGTTGCCTAGAACTCAGAAAGGAAAAGATTCAATTTTTGTTGTGGTTGATAGATTTTCAAAGATGGCTCATTTTATTCCTTGTAACAAAAGCGACGATGCTTCACATATTACTAATTTGTTCTTCAGGGAAATTGTGCGGCTGCATGGAATGCCTAGAACTATTGTATCTGATCGTGATGTCAAGTTTGTGAGCTATTTTTGGAAAACATTATGGGCAAAGCTCGGAACCAAGCTTTTGTTCTCCACCACTTGTCACCCTCAAACCGATGGACAAACTGAAGTGGTGAATCGCACATTGTCAATGTTGCTGCGAACTATGGTGAAAAAGAACCTGAAGGTTTGGGAGGAATGTTTGCCACATGTGGAGTTTGCATATAACAGGGCAGTACACTCTACCACTAATATGTGTCCTTTTGAAATTGTATATGGGTTCAAACCTATTGCTCCGATAGATTTGTTGCCCCTTCCATTGCAGGAAAGAACCAATATGGAAGCCTCTAAGCGTGCTGCATACATCAAGAAGGTACACGAGAAGACCAAGGAAGCAATTGAACTCAAGGCAGGACGCAAGGCTGCAAGTATGAACAAACATAGGAAGAAGGTGTTATTTGAACCCGGAGACTTGGTGTGGATACACTTGCACAAGGATCGCTTTCCTCAGCAGCGCAAATCAAAATTGCTGCCACGAGGAGATGGTCCATTTCGTGTTCTTGAGAAGACCAATGACAATGCATACAAGATTAATCTTCCTGCAAGCTATGGCGTGAGCAACTCCTTGAATATTGCTGATCTCTCACCATTCACATGTGAAGACACTTTAGAGTCGAGGACGACTCCTTTTCAAGGGGGGAGGATGATATGACCACACCACCAAGCAAGATGTCACAAGTTCCAAGTCAAGCTACACCCACTCAAGTTTCACCTACACCGACACCAGCTCAAGTCATCGATGGACCGATTACACGTAGTCGTGCAAAGAAGCTACAACAAGAGGTCCACGCGCTACTTTGTGAGATTCATTTTAACATTAATGATAATTATATACTACCTAAGTGTTGTACCTTGATTGTACTCAGGTATATAGAAGAAGAGAAGGAAGAATCGGACCATGAAGAACGGACCAGTGCAAGTTCCAGAAGAAGTCAAAAACGGACCAGTGGAAGTCAAAAACGGACCAGTGCAAAGAATCTTCATAACTTTTTACTCACAAAAGCTATGAAGGTCCATGAGCACTTGTTGGAAAGCTTGACGAGTCTACTTTCCAATCAATCTAGTGGCGACCAGTTTGGATACTCCATATTGCCTGCAGACCAGAATTAGTACAGACTGCTCAGAAGGTCAACAGTTTGTCGTGACAGAATGTTGGTACAACTTGCTAAGTAAAACTGTACCAATCTACAATGTTTTGTGCTGGTTGGCATATATTGCTGGAAAAGCCCTTTGAGTCTAGTTTCACACCCAAGAAACGGTTCATCATTTGGACTTCCCAATAAAAAGTTATGGTCAGTTTATTGAAAACTGCTCTGGAGGCCAACAGTCACGCGAAGCCACTTCGGGAATCCATTTCGAGGGTACCTTTCACATTGCCTTCCCTCAGAAACTCTATTTCGTTTTCATACCTATCTAGCAGGGCTGTTGCTAGTATAAATACCCCCTAAGACTCATTGTAATCTAAGACTTTGATAATTGAAATACAGAACCCCTTTGTTCAGCTGCGTGCTAACAAATTCAGAGAGTGATCTCTACCCCTTTGCTCTTGTGATTTCCTCGCGGGATTACATAGGCGGCGGCTTCATCCGCTCCCAATTGGTGCTCCTACTCCCTTCAAGGTATTCCTTGATTGATTGTAGGCTGTGTTGGTTGGTTCCTTGAGAGTGTGGTTGGGCGAATCCTCGATTCAGGTTGCCGGTTAAAGACGGTGGTTGGCTTCGAGTTTTATTTGCCAGGTTGCACTAGTTATCGCTGCTTGCAGCAAGTTATCCGGCTATTCTTCAGCTAGTTATCGGTGTTCATCCTACGTCGTGAAGATCGGGACAACGTGTCGCATCACCAGTGGTAACGAAGATCAGGTTAGCCGATTCTTTCAGACTCTTTATGAGGGTTTGGCCAAAGAACACCGGGCATGGATGCCTTATGAGGATCCAGACACCAGATTTCCCCTAACTTTCCATCTCTTCGACAACGCTCTCAACAAAGACCATGATCTGATGATGGCAATTATCACCCCGAGAGCTATACTAGTGAACTTCTTTGGTAGCAGAAAAGCTTCCAATCTCACTTACGAGTTCTACAATCCATCGGCATTGGCCCGTCAATTGGCTTTTGGACAGCTGCCGATTGCGCTCTGTTATGCCGATGTGGTGAAACCAAGGGAGATCATCACCAGTGGTCTTGAGTGGATCAGAATAGCCCAACTTCCACCAAATGCCGATACGTCAGATATCGACCTATCGGCCTGGATCCAAGCTCTCTTCATCACCCAGGCGTACAAACAATGGTGGGCAGAATGGAAGGAGCATTTGTTCTGCAGATTGGCTCTCACATACCGCGGTATGATAGATTCCGCGTACAAGATCCCTGAGAACACTGCAATTCTTCAACCGATGCCTCAACCTATTACTTTCGCTTTTATCGGCAACTTACTTCCCCTATTTTATACAGGTCGATGATACACCACCGTCAGTCAGCAGAAGTGGTAAGCCGATCGAACTTCTCCCATCGGGCCCAATCTCTTTAATCAGCAACAACGCGCCAAGCTTGGCGGCTTTAATGCACCGGGGCGTGCACTTCAAGAAAATTACTACCAGACGAGCAAAGACATCCCCATCGGTAGCCGCTACCGCTTTGGCACAAGCTTTCAAGGTAAACTCTTGACTTCTTCTACTTATACCGATTCCATCCCATACTTACACAATTCTTATAGGACACATCGGCTGCCATGGGAACCTCATCGGTACCCTGTTACACTTGTACTTATGAAACTTTTATTGTTGTAACAGCAAACTGGCAAATCGGCAAAGACCAGAAGTACCAAGGCAAGTGCCGATTCCCCCCAAGCTAGTCAAGCTAAGAGAAAGGGTCCCAAGAGTACCAAGTCACAAGCAAAACGTCAGATGACAGCATCACCTTCTCCCCCTCCTCTAGCATCACCTTCTCCCCTTCTTCACCAGAGGCTCAGACACAACAAGCACCATCTCCACCTCAGCCACAAGAGGTACCTCAGCCAAAAGAAATTTCAGCCGATGTACTTGAACAGACCGCCGATCCAGTGGGATCAATCATATCATCAGTAGTCTCTTCAATCCAGACAAGCACTACACACCCTCAAGGTAAGGTTCCATTCACAAGATTATTTGCCGATGGATTTTTTTTAGTTTGTAACTCATTATCATATATCTTTCAGCTGGCATTATTCCATCGACAACTCCAGCCAGTGAACCTGTAGTACCATTGGCTTCAGCTAGCCAGAGACGAGAAATTGCCCTTAAACAAGTAAGTTACCTGACCTCTATTTTTATCATTACTAGTACTTGATCATCAAATAACATATTTTATTTTCTTTTCGAGGAACAAGACTCTCCAGATAGATTGTTCTCTTTTGCTATTGAAATTTCTGATGACGAAGGCGAGGAAGCAAGCTCTTCTCAAGCAGTAGGGATTTCATCGGCAGAAATCAGAGCTAAACTGGAGGATCTGCTGGCCCTGCTTCATCAGGATACAGCCCAACTGGTTGATGACTCCGATCCAGCTAAGGCTTTGTTTAAGGCTCTCAGAGGCCAAATCCCTGCCGATGCCGAGGAGACCCTCTTCAAGGCTGCACACATGGAGAGTCGCCAGCTCCAGTATCAAAAGGCCACTCAGCGCCTTGCCGATAGAGCCACTCATGCCCAGCTCTCAGAAGAGGTAAAGAAAGTGAAGCATCTTGCCGATGAGAAACACAAGAGCATCGGCATTCTAAAATCCTCAGGAGATACGCTGAAACAAAAGATCTCTGACCTATCAGCAAAAAGGGAAGCCCTGTTGGCAGAGCTTAAACAAGTAGAAGAAGCCCTGTCCCAAGCTCAACAGGACAAAAATGCTTGTTGGCATTTCTTAACGTCATCACTAAGAACAGGGTTTAATCCGTCCTCAGCAACGATGTCAGAAATGTCGTGATAACACTTACTAATGCAATCACCAAGATTAGAGTACAAATCTATCCTAAGCAACGGTGCCAGAAATGCTTGTTAGCGTTTCTTAGCGTCGCTACCTAGAATAGGGTTCTGCTCTACTCATGATAATGACATTGGCAGTGTTATATTGGCAGATCCGTAGCATCACCACCTTGAATAGGAAGCTAGATCTACCTTCTCGATAACGGCGCCTTATTACCGTTACGGTAGGGTTCCAGTTCTTAATCATGGTAGTGGCACTAGGATTGCCATGTTGGTATTCCTTAACAAGTCACTAGCTCGACGCATGTCTAGCAACAGTGTTAAGTATATATCGGGGTGATAGTGCCTTAGGTTTGGAGTTTAAGTACCGTGTGTCGTATTTATAGGTTCGCTCTAAGGAAGGCTTAATATGTTAAGGATTCTAGATAAGCATAGATCAAAGTAATTATGATAGAAATAATGGAATCAAAGGTCATAGCAGGTGATAAACATTTATATGTAGAATAGTGATCCATCACAATCTAGGCATGGCATATGGGCTAAGGAATAAAAAGATACTAAAAGAATGAATTGAATCAAAGAATAAACAAACAACTTATTGGAGCAGGTGTGGTCCTAGATACGGATCATGTCATGGAACAAGTTAATCATGTAATTATACTACTTAAATCTAGTCCTGTGTTTAGATTGTTTGGGAGGTTACGCGAGTACTGGTCTGCCAGCAACCTCTGCAACTATTTAGACTCCTACACCCTAGCCGAACGTGGGGGAATGCCAAGGACGGACAGGGCTGTCACCACCTGCCGCCATCCCCTCAACCATGGACTAGGACAATGCATTTACCCGGCCTTTACACCCAAGCACCATGCTTACATGCAAAGAACCTACTCGGACTCCCCCGGGTCCCCGACCCTACAGATAGACAGGTAAGAAGCCCGAGCCTACTCAAAAGAGCATGATAAACCCCCATCTTCACACAAAGCTATTTCTAGGCAATTAATTAACATGAAGCAATTAGACTAAAGTCCTAAGTGAGAATAATACAACATACACTTAGCACTAGTTCATATAATACACTACTAGCCCTAGGGTAGTATTATACTATAAGAACTATATACTAAAATGTATGTCATATCATTTTCACTAGAACTATATTCTAGTTCATATGCTAGCATCATAAAACAGGGCCTACGATCTATGTCATATACCATAGCATAAGAACTATACTCTAGTTCATATGAAGAACTATATCGGACATGATAAGGCATGGACTTGGAGTAAAGATATTCTTTATTCATACCCAAGTTTCTCTCCAAGGAGCCAAGCCCTCCTTGATAGCTCACCCAACTCTCTCTCTAAAAACTAAAAGGAAAAACTAAGAAGAGGTAGTGCCCAAGTGCCTTGAAGGTGGAGTGTTGATTGTGAATGTGATGAGATGATTGGAGCCTCCCTCTCCCCCTCCTTAAATAGGTGGGAAGGTCGGTTCCCCAGGGTGTAAACTGCAATTTGCACGCGGGGACTGCGGGAGGATAGGCTTAGCACCGCCTCTGCGAAAGGCGGTGCCGAGATGGGCTGGGCCAGGGTCGGCCGACCCTAGGGGGCGGCCGCACCCTGGTGGGCCCCGCTGGCCCCGGCCCGAAGCCCATTGCCTTCCTCTCGGGCCCTCGAGTCCAGATCCACCTACAAATTGATGCACTTCTATATTGGGCTTTTGGGTACTTGTTTATTTGCGCATTTTTTTGACGTGTCGGATTGCGCCTTTTTATTTGCTTTCCACCTGTATGCCTGTATATGATCTGCAAAACACAACTTGCACTACATGTGGAACTTGGTAAGCATTTAATAAGTATATGTGAGTAAAATACATGCTTTTCTTCCTTTGCATGGACTATGTTGGCGGGGTAAATATGTCATTAAGAGCCGCCAACAGTTAGGCCCTCTGCCTGGGCCTCTACCTCTGCCTCTGGCTCCTCCTGTACTGACTCAGTCACGTCAATCCGAACACGCTCACCCCCTAGAATGATGGTGCCAGAAGGAGTCCCGTGTCGTGCCTCAACCTAAAGAACTGCTCGCCTCTGAGCTGTCGTGAGGTCAGCCGCTGTAACACTCCAGGTGTTTGTCACTTGCTAAGTACTAGGTTTGAGCTCAAACATGACAAGTTCAATGGTAATAAAGAGGTCAAAGTCAATCTATGAAAGTAAACCCCAACTTGGGCTTGGTGGATGCAACCTTGCTTGCATATATGCCTTTTTAAAAGGTATGCTTTGATGATGCTAATGGAACCTTTTCTATGTGTCTTATATCCATCCCAATCTATGTTGGTCTCTGGAAAGGTTTGGTTAAGTTTGGAATCAAGAAGTCACATGAAATGATAAGTTATATCCTTGTTGAAATGACTCTATTAAGGAAATGGAATCATGGGTCACCAACCAAACCTTGCAAACTTGCTCATATGACACTAGATGAATTATACAAGAAAAGTCATGAAGGGTTCATGTTGAGCTTATATCAATAAAATGCTTGAATTGGCCTAAAACCTTATTTGGAGCTTTATCAGGATACTGCTTTGACCAAAGTGAAAGTTTGACTTCGGTTGGAGTTATGAGGATTGACCCTAAATAAAAGTTGTAGTTTTCCTTCTGTACAAGAAACTTTATTCAAGGGTAAAGAACCAAATCAGCTTGCAAACAGTTCAAACAGAGGCTCGAAGTTCGAATCAGCTGCTGTTTTTCAGCCCTGAGAAATAGTTTCCCTAGAAGGACAGCAGTGAGTTAGCTCCTTCGTGACGTTTTATTATCCAAATTCATATAGTAACTCAGTTGGATTCCTTAATATGAGTTAGAGTACTCTTCTTGATGAAAGCAATGGATCAAGTATCATCAAATTTGAAGTTCATTTGGATATCTAAAAGTAGCTCCCAAAACAGCAAATGATTATTTTATCGCCAAACGGACGTCGACCCGTTGGCATGCCGCGTTCTTGTGTTTTTGTTAAGCAACTCAAGTTGGTCCAAGAATAAAAGTGGTGGAAAATTACTTGGAGAAGGTCATGTAAAAAGTTGCATCATGTTTGACATGGTTGGACCATCAATTCTTGGTTTTGCTAATCACCGTCAATACGTTGACACTCGTGACTTGGCATTAAGTTATCTCCTAATCTGTTGTTCTAATGACTGAGCACCCTTACTGAGAGTTGGAGAGCAGGCCAAGGTGAGCAAACTTCGTTTTTGGCCGAAGGTCCAATTCGGCCCAGATGTGGCCCAAACCGGCGTCCCACTTTCCCTACTTCGCTGCCCGCCACGTGTTCGACGAAATGACGACGTGGTCACCATGCAGCAGAACTTGTCCCACCATGGCTGCCACCTCCACCTCGCCCTTGCCTCTATCTGTGTGGATGGGGACGAGCACCAGAGCGCCCTCCCCGGTCTCCTCTACTCCCTCAGCGTCATCCCTATCTCCTTCGCTCGCTCCCTGGCCAAGAACCACGCCACCGCCGCCATGGCTTCGCCTACTGCCGCCACCGAGCACTGCTGGGCAGGCCAGAGTTGCCGCGCGCGACATTGAGGTTGCCCTTGCCTCGCTGGTCATCGCTACGCCGCCGTGGTGCCCTTTCCTGCCGTGCTCGGCCATGGCCAGTGCGGATGCTGTTACGGTTCGTAACCTGTTCGTCCAGTCGCTCACAGGAAACACGAAGAAGACAGAGGACCTCGGGTGGAAATAGGGTAAACCTCAGGGTTCCAGATGCGAAGCCAAGACTTATATGAATAGTGCTCTGGACAGCGGGTTGATTCGGAGAAAGTTCAGGATTCCCGATGCAAAGTCGTTTTCCTTTATCTTTTCCTTTTGCAGATTTCTTGTGTGAACTTTGAAACTGCATAGTAATTTATAGAAAAGTGGTAAAATAGCAAATGTGGACTTTTTGGAATCCTTGTGAAATTCTCTATGCAGTAGATCTATAATATGGCATGTTTTAGTTTGAAGTTTTAGTCGTAAAAATAGATTTATGCAGTTAGGTTTTAATTGCTTGTTATATTTGTCTTTTTTATAATTGCTGTAGTATTGGTCCAATAATTGTGAAAATATTGTCAAATGCTTTTCATATGATATGTGATGTCTGGTAAAAGTTTCATGAATTTAGGAACAATAGATTAAGAGTTATAAAAATAACAAATACCCTGTGTTCCTTTGCTCCTATTCTGAGTGGATCTGCATGTTTGTATTGTTTGGCTCAGTTAAGTTGCGAATCTTGCCTGGATGAAAATATATAAGTTTTAGGAATTTTCGTAAGCTTTCCTAAAAGATAAATAGCAGAATTTTTGGTTAAGCACATGTTTAGTTATAGTGGTTTAAATCACTGTTCCAGTTTCTGTCTAAACCCAGATAGGATTGCATTGTTTGTAATGTAAGACCTTGTTAGTTCTAGATTTAGCTCTAGATGTTTATAACAAAGTTGTTCAAAATGTTGTAAGCTTTCTAGAAAGTACACAACCATAAATTATGGACATGTGAAACTCAAGTTATAGCTGTTTAATGTGGCATGACAGATTCTGTCTATGTTTTGGACAGAGATGTCTTTATGGGGTTAATTGACCTTGTTAACTGTGGATTCATATTTATATGATAATAATAAAGTTGTAGGTAACTTTATGAGATTTCTAAAAAGATAAGAATCATGTTTTCTGGAGTTCTACAACTCCAGTTATGCTTCCTTGAATTGCCTATCAGTTTTCTGTTTGTAATTGTACTTCTACTGTTTGGCAGCATGAGCAGTTTTATTTGTGCAATTAATTCCATGATATAAATAATGTTTTCTGTGAAACTTGTATATAGAAAAGATGTAGATAATTTACTAATATATCTTGTTGTAAATTTTCATGTCATTTGGCTAAGTGGTTTGTGAGTTACAGTAGTATGAATTTCATCCTTTGAAATGCTTGTTCTCTGGAAATTCCTGGACCAGATTCTATGGTTATGCATGTTTGACTTTGTTAACTTGTTAATCATACTGAGATGATTAAAGATGAATTGTAGATAATTTTATATTATTTCCAGAATGTCCTATTGCATAGTTTTTGGAGCTGTGTAGCTCTAGTTATGATTTATTTACTGAGTTGCTGCATGTATATCCAGAATTGCTGAAAATGTATGAATGCTTGATTGCTTACTTTGTGTATAGTAAGTGTGACACATGTCTTTAGTGGTGATTAAATAATATACTTGTGACCTTGTAAAACGTGTGCCATGCTTGATATGTTGCTATCCATAGTTGGTTGTGTGATGCTAGTTAAATAACTTTAGATGCATGTGCCTTGAATACTTTTATGTGATGCATGTTGTATTACTATTCTTTATATTCATGCACTTGCATCTTGCATCTCATCTAGGTGCGCTAGATGAATCACGTGAAGGTCTTGGTGTGGGAACAAACCCGAAGACGGTGGTGGGGTGGACCGATCCTGAACGTGGAAGGACTAAGCAAGTGTTGTGACCTAAGATGTCACCAAGATGGAGCAACTAATTGAACTGACTCCTTGTTGATCCCAGGCAAGCCCCGGAGCATTATAAGTCTCCCACTACTTTTGAATGCAATTGAGAATATATGTTATATATGTATTGTTGCATTAAGTATAGGAGTTGGGTGAAACCCTTGCTGCATATATCACTCTTTGTCCAGCAAATATACCTATAACCCTATGTAGAATCGGGATCGAATCTAAATGCTTAGTCATGCTTAGACCGGTAGAAGCCAGGTGATGTCCTATCACCTGAGCGAGATAGGTGGATACCTGAAAAGGTTGGCTATATAAGCTATCATGGAAATAACCAAGTGATGAGGATGAATAATTGGAAACCGGGTGGGACGACGATAGAGAAGTGACAAGACATGGAGGTCTTGGGTGCCTATCTATCCCCGCCTGTGTCGATTAAGGACCGATCGTTGACGGCCCCCTTGTCATGTTGAACGCATGCCCCACACTTAGCTGGAAGGATAAGTCGTTCCGACCGCGAAGCCTGAACACTATCCGGGCCGGGAATCGGCCCGATGTACGCGCTGTATTGGTGATGGTTGAGGAGAACGACGAGGGCGCAGCGCGCAACCTTCGTATACCTTGGATACCTCGGTCGCCGGAACGGTCCTCGGGTACGGACGGTGCCTGTCGAACCCGCGAATTGGTCCTAGATAGTGTAATATGGTGACCTACTTTGGCTAGTGAGTGTGGTTTGTGTGGGGAATAAACTCGCCTGCTGGTTAGAAATCGATTCGAATCGCCATCGCTCCTGGATAGTGAGCACTTGACTTGAGCTTCGTCATCGTAGTAATGTTTGTGGAACACTTGGATGGTTATGGTATGATGATGATGTTGGAAATGCCACATCAAATATGGGTACTACTGTTGTATGTTAATCAAGTGATTGCTCTAGTACAGGTGCTAATATTGATGATAGGTAATGATTATTAACTTGAGCTAAATACCTGAAAAGTTACTTACCTGTAACCTAAGCTTTTTATGCAAAAAGTGTTGTCAAGCTAGCCCCACCAATAAAGCCTTGTATACTCCTTGGTGTCATATTATTTCTGGTTTATGACGGGTAAGTCTAGCTGAGTACCTTCTCGTACTCAGGGTTTATTCCCACTTGTTGCAGGTTGTGATGTATCATGGCTACTGCAAGAGTTGGATGACTCCTATCATAGTGGAGGAGTAAGATCATGGGCATGATCCTTCTTAGTTACCTCATCTATGTTGCTTTTGTTGGAGTTTGCCTGGATACTGGCATGTATTTGAAATGAGAGCAATATTAGTTTCAAATTACTTTGCTTCCACTACTTTTCAACTCAAGTTGTAATAACTATATTAAACTCCGATGTATATCAAACTACTTGTGAAATGGATGTAACATGTGACTTGTTCTGTTGAATCACAACGATCTTGGCTTGTAAGATGGTTGGTTTGAAATCCCTCGTGATTTCACGGACTACCGGGTTTATGGGATTTCGATTACGATAAAGCAACTGCTTTGGCGAGAGTTTTTCATAGTTGTTCTCTTGTAAATTGGGCGGTTCTGTTACAGCCGCAATCCTCAGTGCACCTGAGCGACCACCCCTCTCTACTGCCTCAGCTGCTGCTGCCACTGCCTCGGCCACCTCAGCCTCTCTATCACTGGCCTTCCTCTTCTTGGTAGCCAGTTTCTTGCCTTTGCCCTTCTCTACAGCTGAAAACGACGTGGAGGATCATCTCCACCATCACCTCCTGGAGAGCCACCACTGCTAGCTGTCCGACCACTGACATTCTTGCAACGTGCCATTGCAAGAAACTGAGCCTGAGAAACTGCTGAAAGCTGACAATCTAACACTCGAGAGGCTTGGCCTCAATCAGTACTCGCGGGCTTGGCCCCAAGTTCAACTGACACTGCCAACTGAGACCACGTGCTACAAGAGATAGAATAGATAGGGTATACATAAGCAAACATAGTATCTAGAGACAAGAAAGCCCTATAGAAGGCAAGATTAGATAAGATTTTAACATGAACTTCTTACAATCTAATGTCAAGACTCATTCCGGAGAAAAGATCACGAACAAAATCCACCGGAGAACATGAATCGACTCCACACGGTGCTATAAAGGGAAAACGTACGAGAATGTCGTCAAAAACATCATTCAGATTCATTTAGACATTTAACCAAACACCTTGTGGGCGTAGTTCAAGGAACTCACCCCAAACCCTAAAGACCACGCGAGAAGATGGGATCTGCACGTAGAGGAGGGAGGAGGGAGAACCCTGGAGCGGATCTTGCGTGGAGAATAGGAAGATCACCGGAGGAATCTCTCTCCCACTGGCGGTGGCGAGTATATGGCGACTTAGGGCACGGGCGGCTTTTGGGCGAAATCGCGAGGAAGAAAAAGAATACTGGTCGCGCGAAACCCTACGGGCGTGGGTTATATGCGCCTGTTGCGAGGTCACCGAACGCTCTTGAAGGGGCACCGGACGCGTCCGGTGACCACCGGACTAAAACTTAGAGAGTTTTGCAAATCGCGCACCCATCGGACGATGGTCACCGGACGCTGACTTAGCGTCCGGTGCCTCAGGGCACGCCGTCAAGACCATCGGACGCACCACACTGGATGCTACGTTGACACTGTTCCAGTGTCCGGTGAGTGCTGTTGTTGACGGTCCTTAAGTACTAAAATTAACAATCAAATAAACATGAAAAAGGATCAATATGAAAGAAACATCTAGAATTAGGCTTTTATCTGACAGAATTCCACGAGCTTTGGTGTTTATCTATTTCTGCAGGGGGTTATCAGAGAATATGGAGAGAAGGCCCACATGTCATGTTTACAACGAGATAATTATGTGCCGCGCAATTTTCTTCAATCTAGAAGAGTCCAGAAGCCACGGGAACGAACGAGAAGAGGATCGGGCTCGGGGGCAGGGCGCCCGCCCACCCCCCTTGGGCGCCCGTCCTGGCCAAGAGTTGGATCAGGACTCTGCTTCAGGGCTAAACTCCACCGACCTAAAGGATCAATCTAAACCACACAATCAATGTCGATTTGATCCGACGGCCCAAATTCAATTGAAGGGACTATAAAACCAAGGCCTCTCCCTTTTGGAGGAGGGAGGAGAAGAGAAGAAATCATTATTCAGAGGTAGCCATCAAAGTTAGGGTTTAGAGCTCCTCTCCCACAGAGAATTAGAATTAGCTACTCCCTAATCCTTCAAGTTTAGAGGTTTGATTAGATAGCAATTAGAGAAGTAGAGCACTACGCTCTGGATTCGGATCTTCGGTAATAAAGATTGGTATTATTCATATCTTTCTCTAATTCTTTGTTCTAATTGCATTATGTCTCTAATTATTATGTTCTTAGTTTGTTCTAGTTCTATATTTGATATAGTTCTAATTGATAATGAGTTTATGTATAAGTTTGCAAAGCGCTTAGCTCTTGACGCGAGGGAGTTAGGTGATAAATCACATGTGAGCGTGGTGCTTAGATGTTATTTATCTGCAAATGTATCCTATTGGCCGGGTCGTGTGGTAGTTCACGATAGTGACAGCTTCGTTGATTCTTATATAGTCCACCATCCGTTGATAGGACAGGCAGAACCGGTATTGTGGAGTAAGTCGTGCGATGCTCTGATTTACTTTATCAATGTTCCTTATACATGAATGAAGAGTCTTTTATGCTATATATGATCTTGTAGATAACTAGAGTAGATTATGACTTAATAGTTAGTAGATAACTTAGAATCTATTCTCTAGCTAATCCGACATCACCTACATATATGAGGAGTAGTCTATTTTCTAATCGGTGTGTTCTTTATCCCTTGAACTTATAATTCATTATCGTTATCTTTATGGTTTACTCCCTGCCAAAGTAAGTGACTGTGTGACGAGTTTCTCATTAGTAATCATGTTCTTGCAAGTTTATCTCTAGTCTGTGCCTTGATAGATTTTGTCCTTAATTTAATTTCATCCCTTTTGTTCTCTTAAGCAAAATTATAAATAACGATACCTGGAATACTTATCCTGGTAAAATGCTACAATGAGGTGTTTTATCTGTGCGCTTGTGGATAGAATAGATTATTTTCTAGAGAGCCTTTATATTTATAAATACCTTTGTACACTCTGGCACCATGCTGTGGATGACAACCTAGTATCTAAGTGGTGTTAGCTAGTGTCAACAAGCATTTCTGGCGCCGTTGCCGGGGAACAAAAGGGTAACACATAGGAACAGTAAGGAAAGCCAGTAAATCAGTCAAGGTTATTCATATAAAATTTTAGACTAGAAAATAGAGAAATAATTGCATAAAACAGCTACTAAGTGAGAAATCATAACAAGCCACCTCTGCTTTGGCAGGTTCACCCTGTTGTTTTTCTATGTTTATATTTTTATACAGGGTATATCAGGATTGACTTTGGGTACATTCAACTCTTCATCATCAGAACCAAAGAAATCAAGAAAGAAAGAAGAAGCTAGCTACCAATTGCTGAAGCTATGGCACAAAAGACCTTGCAAGAATTCTCTGCCCCAAGTCTTGAGAACATTTCAACTGGTCCAAGATTTGCAGTAGAAGAAGGAGTACCCGAGTTCGAGCTCAAGTCAAGCCTCATCAATTTGGTACAAGCTACACAATTCAGTGGAAAGGAACATGAAGATGCTAGTGCACACTTGCAGAATTTTTTAGAGATTAGAAGCACAATCCACATCAACGGAGTTGACAAAGACGTCATACTACTTCGCCTTTTTCCATTCTCACTAGAAGGGAAAGCGAGGAAGTGGTTCTACACTCATCAAGATAACATCAATAACTGGACGAACTTGTCAGATGCCTTTCTATCAAAGTTTTTCCCTATAGGCAAAATAACTGCCTTAAGAGGAAATATTGTCAGTTTGCAACAGCAGAAGACAGAAGCCATTTCAGAAGCATGGGAGCGTTTTCAAGGATACATATCAGATTGTCCTCACCATGGAATGGCCACATGGTTACTTATGCAGACCTTCTACCATGGATTAACCCAGAAGGCTCGTGAGTGTCTAGATGCATCTGCTAAAGGATCATTCTTGGAGCTTACAACTAGAAAAGCAGAGATACTTTTGGATAAGATAGCAGAAAATCAAAGCTGGTTACAAGATAAAGCTCAACAATGTCATCAAACTGAAGAAATACCAGAAGAAGTAAATGCATTATCAACTAAGATGGAAAATTTGCTCCATTGGATTGACCAGAGGGCCAAGTTCAAAGAAGATCAAAGGGCCATTGAGACATCATACAAATATCAACCAACTTCGAGTCAACCCAATAGCAAAGGTATGAATTCAGGTAATACTTTCAAGCAACTTTCATTAAAAGAGATAATTGCTCAACAAACCAAAATTAATGATGAAGTTAAACAAAGGCAAGATACAAATGAATCATCTCTAAAAGATATACACAATAAAATGGATTTTCTACTAACTGCCTTTGATGAGCAAAACACTCTTAATAAAAGGGTAGAGCTTAAATTAATAAAGATAGCTGCTGCACTGCCTCTTGCTACTAACATTGAGCAGGTAAAGAACATAACTACTAGAGGAGGCAAAGCCACCAGAGATCCCCCATACCCAAAAGAGAAACAAAGAACATCAGCACCAGTGCAACCAGCAGTGATAGAAGAAGAAAGCCCAGTTGAAGCAGAAGATCTGCTACAACCACCAAGAACTGGAGAAATGAGGAAAGATTTTTACGACACCAACTATTTGCCATTTCCCAGAAGAAACAGAGGATTGCAGTCGGATGAGCAGTTTAGTGAGTTTGTAGAGGTCATTCAGAAATTATATTATATGTCAACATACCTCTGTTGGATGCCATACAGGTACCTACATATGCGAAGTACATCAGAGATATTCTTAACAATAAGAGACCACTGCCCACCACTGAGGTTATCAAGCTGACAGAAGAATGTAGTGCGGCCATCCCCAACAAACCACCAAAGAAGAAGGAAGATCCAGGATGCCCCACTATTGATTGCTCGATCGGAAACCAACACTTCAACAATGCACTCTGTGATCTCAGAGCAAGTGTCAGTGTGATGCCAGCATCAGTCTACAAAAAGCTTGATTATGCGACCATAGAACCAACATCAATGTGCCTACAACTAGCGGATCAATCGGTTCGACATCTGTTGGGTATCGCCGAGAACATTCCAGTCAAGATCAGAGATTTCCTAGTCAGTAGACTTCGTAGTACTGGACATGAGTCCTGACTCAAAAGTGTCCATCATCCTTGGAAGGCCATTTCTAAGCACTGCCAATGCCCACATTGATGTCGGGAAAGGAGAAATCAAGTTCAACATAAACGGACAAGAAGAACACTTCACATTCAAACCCAGACACCAGAGAGACTCTACAGTGAAGGAAGTTCATGAAGAACCACTGGAGACACCATCTCCGGAGGAAGGTAATTCAGAAGATTAAAAGATTTGGAGGTCCAGCTTGGGGGACCTAAAAATCCCAAACCCTCACCGGGAGGTAAATCGGTATTTATCCGCATTATTAATTTTCTCATATTTAAATTCTTGCATAATTAAATCTTGCATTAGTCACATTTATTCATAGCATTATTATAATAATCAAAAGCCCCATATAAATAATATTCATGGTGTGTAACAACCCATATTTATTAATTATTGTGGAGGCACAAAAATATTTTCCATAATCACTTTAATTATGTTTCAATTCTCATAGATTTTCCTGCATTATATTTAATTATAGTAACCTTCTAGAAGCATGACCCACACTCCTTGGGTCCCACATGTCATACACTTCACCTCACATACATCCCATCACATAATTTCATCCACCAATATGTTTCCACTCACTAGACATCTTTCCACCGTCCAACCACCACCAACACAATATTATTCCGCGTGAGATCAAAGCAAGGAAGCAAGTGGAGGAGGTACACCCAGGATGGACACCAGGGGTGGGCGCCCGCCCACCTACCCAGGGCGCCCGCCCTGTTCCTTGCTCAGCCTATAAATGGCCACCTCCAGCTCCCCTTCTCTTCACACACACATTTCAGAAACCTTGCAAGCTCATAGTTCTCGGTTTCCAGAGAATAGCTCTGAGTGTGAGAAGATTGAGAGTTCTTTTGAGTGAAAGAGTGAGTATCACCTAGTAAGTAGTGATCCCTTTGTCTAAGCGGAAATGAAAGTTGTTTAGTGGGAGGCCCTATCAAAATAGAAACTTGTCTTGAAGGATTAACCCCTGGACTACTGATATTCCAGACAGCTGACCACTAACATTTTCTCTCACATTTTCTACTAGTTGAGTTTTTGCCAACTTTTGTTTGCACGATGTTTAAGAAGGTGAAGAATGCAGGGAAGGCTCTCAAGAACATTGGTACAAGGAGTTCATCCCGACACTCCTCACAGCCATCAGAGATGAGCGTCGACCCGACACCCACACAAGCTCCGTCATCTTCATCAAGTCAGCAAGTTAAGGTCCTTCTCAAGATAGGAGACCTTGGACTGAAGACCTGAAGAGAGAAAGAAGTATATCAGCAATTAAAGAACAAAGATTTTATTCACACCCCTACTCTCGATCCAATCTTACTACAAGAAACAGGTATGGACACTGAATTTGACTTAATTTTCCAAATGATAGGTTGGACAAATTTTTGGAATATAACTGAGCTGGGTTCTCGTCTTCTCACCCTCGAATTTCTTTGCACCTTACAACATTATGAGGGGGGAATTGTTTTTCGGATGTTCAAACAAGAGATTATGTTGTCTTGGAGAGAGCTGAGCGACCATCTTGGTTTCTCTTCAAGATGCATCCTGAACATTGACTCCGACCTACCTAATTTTGAGAGACACCAGTTTTGAAGAGAAATATCTAGAGATAATTTTTATAGTCAAGCCCGAACCAGTGACATGGAACACCCCACTCTTAGGATGTTCCACAAATGACTTGGGTACAATCTTTTCTATCGTGATGATATTAGGAAAGTAAGAGTAGGAGATTTACAACTTTTATATGCTGCTACTAATAAAGTACCTACTTCACCTGTTACACTTTTAGTTTCTCATTGGCTTAGTGTACCTAGTCTATAGGGACCAGTAGGATGTACTTCACTTATCACTCGTCTAGCCTCTAACCTTCATTTACTAGAAAACTCATCGTTGGACTTCATAGATGAGTTAAGAATTTATCATGGCTATGACACATTTAGACAAGCTCGGATGTTAAAGAAAGAGGGGAATATAATATATATGCTATATGATGATAGAGGCAAGATTCGGTTACCTAACCCAAACCTTGGCCTCTACGTTGTTCAAAACTTTTTGATTGAGATTGCAGCAACACCAGTAAACCAGAGAGCTCCACTGTAACACCCCAGTGTTATGGTTGCATTAATCATGTGCATAGCATGAGCATCATCATCTACTCAAAGCATATCATGATCATCATCTATCTTGAGCCATGTCATTCTATGCAAAAATGTGATCTAAAGTGCTTAAATAGGCTTTCTATGCTTAGGTTTTAGTGAACCATGCTTGTGTTTGTGCTCTATGTCTTGGTAATTAGTTTATCTATGCTTAACTTAATCTTGGGAACAATGTTCATGTTGATCACTTCTCCAAAATAATCACTTAAGTCATACTTTTACAAATAGGCCCTGGAAACCTCTTTTGATTAGGCTTTTAAAAAGTGTTTCATAAAATGTTTGCATGTCAAAACTTTCTACAGAAAAGTTGTAGAAAATTTTATAAGGAACAAAAGTTGTTTTATGGCCATCACATGAAAATGACCACAAAAAGCTCAAAAGTGACCCACAAGGCAGAATTGGGGCTGTTTCCAACACTTAGAAAATTTTCTAAGTCCTGGAACGAAACCAGTTTGCTTGATCGATTTTGAAAACTCTATATCTTTCAATCCAGGCCGATCTGGCTATTGCTCTAGTTGACAATGTTGAAGAACTCGTTTGGAACTCCAACTTTGTCAACTACACCATCTCCTAACTTGCTCTGGTTTGGAAGTTATTCTTCGATGAAGTTGCTCTGTCAGTCGGTGATCGCGAGGTCCGATTCACAGAGGAGCTCGCCGTTGGGAACGTCCAGAGCGCCACCTGTCCGCCAGATGGCACCCGTACGCCGGCGATGTCCCCGCTCGTCAGCTCCCAGTGCGCGCATGACCTCCACGGTGACGCCCCGAGCAGAGTGGACGCGTCCACTCTCGCCTTCCTCGCCCTCTCGCGCCTGTAACCCGCCTGCAGCGAGCTCACCGTCGCGAGCTCACTCCGGCGAGCTCGTGCGCGTTCCTTGCTGCGCCATTGCCCACCAAACTTCACCCAAAGCTTCGCCGTGAACTGCTCTCCATTCTCCACCCATCTTCTCGCCGAGAAATCCACCGGTGAGCCGCCATTCCCTTCTTTCCCCAAATCTGGTCGCCGCGACCATCTTTTCCGGCGAACTCAATGCCGAGCCCTGTGAAGCCGCTCGTCTTCTCTGGTTAGGTCCTAGAGGTAGAGTAGGTCCTTAGCGAGCGTTTGTGCCACTTGGTGGACGCTCTACCGAACTCTCCGTCACCGGACACGATACGCAGTGCCGCCGTGTTTCCGCCGGAGATGGGTGCTCTCGTGGCCAGCGTGTTCCACGAGGTTTCAAGCCAAGCCGCGTACCTAGGAAGCTTCGCCGTAGTCCGCTGGTGCTGTAGAAGGCCTTAGGTCGCGCTCTACCGGCCTGAGGGCTCCGGCGTAACGCCGAGCACCTCCGCCGAGCTGCCATGGTCGACAGCAAGCCCCTTCTGGTGGCTCCACCGTGGGGAAAAGGGGGTCAATCGAGTCGCTAGAGTCTGGGGATCACGTTGGTGCCCCTGGTTTGGCCGGAGACCTCGCCGTCGCGGAGAAATCGCCGGCGAGAATCACCTCGGCCGTGAGGGAGAAGAACCTAACAGTCGGGGTCCACTGTCAGTGTCATCCTTCTTCCCTCCTTTTCTTTTATTCAAATCCAGATTTTTGGCTTTCTTGCAAAAATCATATCTCCTGTTTCTGAGATCCAAAAATTGTGAAACCAATTTTGTTGTATTTCTTGAGATGGCTAGTTTTTAATAAAAATATAAAATGAACCATCTTTTCTGGAAAAATATTTATTAAGGAATTAATCTTGTTATTCATGGATAATTCATATCTCTTGTTGTATTGTTTAGTTTGCCTTGAAAATTTTATAGTAATCTCTGTGTGGTACTAGAGTGCTATGATAAATATGTCATGATTTTTGGAGTACTGCAGCTTTGTTATGTAATTTATGTTTGAGTTTTGGCTTGTTTCTTTAATTAAATCATATAAAATAATTGGTGTTTATGCTGGTGCTCTACTTTGGTAGTAAACTTGTTTATGGTATTCATAATATATCAATAATCTAAAATCTGTTGTTTGACACCATATAAGTGATGTTTCTGAATTTATGGAATAAACACCTTGTAACATGTTATATACATATCTTTAATTGAGTATGTGCTTTTGCTCCGAAATTTTTATGGTGATGTCTTGATGCCCTACTTGTGCTTCTGTAATTTTTGTAGATTTTTCTGAGCACTTTGACTAGTATCTTGTAATTATGCTCCTCTCTAGAATTAAATTAATAAATGCATTGTTAATAAACATTTGGAGGTTATCATGTGGTGTTCTGGTAACCTTATGGCATGCTTGTACTTATAAGTTGAGTGGTTAACACTGTTTATGCTTTGGCTATATCATTAAATAATTAATGGATGGGTTAAAAGCTGTTCTGGACAGCAAGGGAGTGGTTTAACTTTTGCTTAATGATAACTTGGTTTTCTGGGAAACTTGTCTAAATCAAAGTTGTTGCAAACTTATTGAGCTAGCTGTGGTTTAAATTTGGGGTCATTTGGCCTAGTAGTTTAAAAGTTATAGCTTTTCCAAGTTGGGTTCCAGAAATAGGTGCTCTCTGTTTTTCTGGGACAGAACCTGAAACTTTGTTTAAATGACTAGTTTAATTTATGAATCTTACTGTAATGTTTAAATATGATTTGTAGACAATTTCATAAGATTTCCAGAATGTCCTCACTTAAGTTTGTTGGATCTTTGTGGCAATAGTTATGATCTGTTTACTGAGCTAATCCTGCTGTTTGTTGCTTGCTGTTATAGGCTATCATGATAGGTTTTGGGCTAAATTAACTTATTATCTTGTGTGAACTTGTTATAATTTTTGCTCCGTAAATGAGTGTCTAGTGGGTCATTTATGTTATCAAGCATTCATTCTTTTGTATGCACACCTTCTCATTCACCGAGCATGCAATAGGTGCATCGGACGTGGCAGCCTCCTTCGATCTGCAAGTGAACCCCGAAGGCCAGGAGGGCAGCCAGGAGGTGGAGGTCCAGCAAGTCAGACTCGAGGAGCCCGAAGAAGAAGTTGAGTGCCCAAGTCACGAGCCAGCCTCGTTCGTGAAAGGCAAGCCCCGGAGCATTATAAGCCTCCCTTTAATTTTGAAAGTTTATTGAATATGTTATATCTATTGATGCATTAAGTGTAGGAGTTGTGATGAAACTTTTGCTGCATTTTACTCCATCCTTGTCCAGATAACTCACCTCACCTTGGTTATAGAGTTAGGATCGAGTAGCAGCTTAGCCATGCTTAATCGGTAGAAGTCGGGTGATTTCCTGTCACCTACGCGATATAGGGTTGTGTCGGATCACGATGGACTATATGTGCTATCGTGGATGGAACCTGATTAATTTGACTTAAGCCGGGCGGAGTTTTGCAAGGTTGTAGTAACTCCGTCTGTGGCAGCTAAGGACTGATTGTTGTACATCCTCTTGTCATGTTGAACGCATGCCTGACACTTAGTTGGCCGGATAACTCGTTCCGACCGCGAAGCCGAGTAGTATGACTCAGGCCGGAAGACTGGCAAGTATAAAGTGCGCACTACCGGAGGAAGTGCGGTGTGCGGGGGACCATTGGTGTAAGCCCAAAGGCAGGTGAGTTAAAATTCCTGACCTCCCTGGCAGAGTGGTAGCCCTGGGAGTGCGGCGCTGATCGGAGCCGCGATTCCTGAGTTGTACCAAAGGTGACCCGTTGGCTCTCCGACGGGGGATGCATGGGTGAGTGCTAGGAATAACCCTCCAGCTGGATAGGAATTCGATTCGAATCGTTGTCTCTCCCGGTCAGTGAGAACTTGACAGAGCAGCGGCAAACGTAGCATTCACTAATGAACTTGGTTCATGATAATGATGGTAGCAAGGAAGAGCATATGATGAACTTGATATGGTTATTATTGCTTGTAATAATCAAGTAAAGTTCTTTAGTATAGGTGCTAATCTAGCAGTAGGCTAATAGTAAATAAATGTGATGCTCTTTGTTGACGGTCCTTAATGCTTACATTTAACCATCAACTAATCATAGAAAAGGATCCAAATGCAACCAACACCTAGACTTAGGGTTTTATCTGACAGAATTCCACGAGTTTTGGTGTTTGTGTATTTCTGTAGGGGGTTATCAGGAATTATGGAAGAAAGGCCCACACGTCGGGTTTACATAGAGATATTAACGTGCCGCGCAATTTTCTACCATCTAGAAGACTCCAGAAGCCACGGGCACGAACGGGAGGCCGATCGGGCCCGGGGGCAGGGCGCCCGCCCAAGTCCCTTGGGTGCCCGCCCAGCTACAGTAACCAATCAGCTTCAACTTCGCGGATCGTGCTCCACCGACCTAAGGGACCAAGGAAAACCGTGCGATTAATGTCGGTTTGATCCGACGGCCTAGATTCATCTGAAAAGACTATATAAGCAAGGCCCCCTAGCCCCTGGAGAGCATACCTCTTCTACAGAATCAAAGTTAGGGTTTGAATTCTTCATCCAAGTAGAGAGGATCCCTCTAGTTCTTCTAGTTCTACCTCTAGTTCATCTAGATCTAGTTCTAGTTCATCTAGTTCTAGTTCTAGTTCCTCTAGTTCTAGTTCTAGTTAGTTCTAGTTGTAATCTAGAAAACAGGGAGAGAGAAGAGGAGAGCGAAGGAGGAGGAGCCGGATCTGTCAGATCTTCCTCAACATTATACTTTTGCAGCAACTGGTTCGTTCTTCATCGTTCTCCAGGTTCTTCAACTCATAATTCCTGAGTTCTTTAATTACTTTTATTTGCATTCAAGTTATTTATTGGATTCCCGCTTGCATCAAGTGCTCTAGTCTTTATAACGCTAGAGTAGTAATTAATAGATTAGACGTGGTGTTTAGTCTTGCGATTACCTGGAATTGCACCCAATCCTGCGGATTGTTGTGGTAGCCTTAGGGTAGTGACAGCCCTAACGGTCGACGTATTCCACCTCGTTCGGATCGGTGTTTGTAGGACCGTAGTCAGACCTTCCTAGCCCCCTTCTCATCTCTTTCTGTGGTTAGTGCTCTGATGTCCCGAAATAGATAATCTTGAAGTAATTCTTGATTCTTAGATCAACTAGAGAACTCTCAGGAAACTTCCTCTGTTCCCACCAAAAACAATTATATAGTTATCCTTGGGCGATTTTGGATCTTAATTAGTACACTCACGTTCTCTGTGGAAAATCGATACTCTGGAATACTCCCGGGTGAAAGCTACATCGGTATCCGTGCGCTTGCAGATTTTTTTGTTTGCGTTTAAAATACCCAACAAGCTTTCTGGCGCCGTTGCCGGGGAACGGTAGCTGTGCTAGTTTCGAACCAAGCCGTCCGTGTATCCTTTTTCTTTTTCTTTTTTACCACACTCACCTTATCATTTTCACCATACCACATGGATTTCACTCTAAGCATTAATGAGCATGGAATTTATTTCATAGCCACTTCATTTACTCCATGCTCATATGCAACATCTTCACAATCCATTGGTCTCTCCAACATCACCACATTCGAGATCTCCAACCCCCTCTTCCTTTCTATTCATAAAAACTTTAAAAGGGCGGTTGTCGATGCATATGTCTATAATAAATTTTGCAGATCTCGTTGAGTTGATCTTGATATAGGTCGGCGTTGGAGGAGAAACCACTTCGCCGACATAAATTAATGGTTTCCCAAGGACAAGCTTAGTGTCCTAAAACAAGCACTCATGAGATTGTAACATGAGTTTTTAATTATTTGCAACATTACCTTGTGTATTGAGCATATAAGAATAATTGTAAAAATATTCCTTCAGGTATTCTTGTCACTAACCTTTCCAGGATTGGAGCAAGAAGATCGGATGAATGACAAGCACAAGGTATGTCCAACCAATCATCATACAACATTGAATTAAATTCATCCAAACTTGAATTTTGCAAAATTCAAGCTTGGGGGAGTACTTTACATAAAAACATCCTTTGCCATGTTGCTATGTTGGTTGTCCCTACCTATGAGACATGCTCAATCTGTTAAATACTAATCACACTACTTCATCTCCACTTGAGTAGATCTCTATAAATGCTTTCATGCTACCTTTATTTGCTTTATTATATGTCTAGGCTTGGAGTAGTTTCATTTATCTCTTAATTAAGCATGGTGCTTAGTTTAGGGCTGATGATCTTATTTCCAAGGGATTTTAAAATTAAGCATGATGCTTAGGTTAAAATGCCCTCCTAAATCAAATTAGACATGGTGTCTAGGTTGATTTTTGAGCCGATAGTATGCTATAGTAGATATTGGATATTTTGTTGGACTAACCCCTGCAGGAGAACTTTTAATATTGACCTGGGAAGTCCTGAGATACACCAACATTAGAGACAGAGAGAGACACATGAAGTTTAACAATTTACACAAGGAAGACATAGCTCACAAGAGATGATCCATGGAGGGTGCCACAAACACGATGCACAACCGCTAAGAGAGGAAAGCTTCCACAAGGTGATATTGTACCATCACTCTTCAAGTAAGGTAATATCTTAAGGTACTTGACTATCACTTCTATAAGCTTCTCTTTGGTTCTGGCGTTCACATGAATAAAAGAGACAAACATGTATGATTTACAACTCTAGATTAACCAACCCAATCGATTCAATATGTTTAGTCCTTCCACCTTTGTGATCCCATACTCCTAATCATATGACCTAAAATGTTGCACACTCAATCTTTGGAAGATATATTTTATAAAAAAAACAAAATAAATATAGATAGATTATCTTTCCATTAGGTTGAGCGATCGGATCTGACAAATGTTTTAAATGCTACACTCATGATTTTATTATCCATCAACTTTGTCTTGCTCACTATGCTTAAGGTTAGAGAAGAACAAATACACTTTTGGTTCTGTTGGTGTTTTCCACCAACAGGGCCCATGCACTTGATCTCTGCCTTGTCTCTATAAGCAGGTACACTTCGAGCAAAATATGAAGGAGTTTTACAACTCCCAGACTCCACCAAGTGAAGAACCTAGATCTACAAGCACAAACACACTGGAGATACTAGACAGTCAGGCAATCACTGCCCTGAGATGCTTAAGGACGTAACTTCTAGAGTAACACTATTGTGGAAGTAATTACTGACCTTCTGCCGGTCAAGAGAGGCAATCCAGGACGCCCCGTCATCCCGATCTCCATCGGCATGGTGGACTTCCCAGAAGCACTCTGTGACTTTGGCTCCAGCGTCAACATTATGCACAGGGTACTCTATGAAAAATTCTTTACACATCCTTTATTAGAAACATCCATGTGTTTGCAGCTTGCAGATTGGACACTAAGTTTCCTAAAGGGAATATTGAAGATCCTCTACGTCCGAGTTGGTACCTTATATGCTCCAGCAGACTTCGTGGTGATAGAGACTGGTACTGATGAGAGGGCACTCATCATCTTAGGGAGGCCATTCCTGAACACCTCGGGAGCTATCATCTACATTAGTGCTGCCAAGATCAGTTTCTACATCAAGGGGAGGAAGGAGACGTTTTCCTTCAAGAACAAGACTACACAAATCTCAGAGCAATCCCAACATGAACCAAGGAAGAGGACCAACAGGAGGGATAGGAACAAGCAAATGTGGACCAAGTCAGCTAAGATGGTCACTGCAGTTCAAGGAGGTCAAGATCGTCAACTCAAGTCGCCTTTCTTGATCAAGAAGGATAACCCTGGTGTTCCAGGCATCGAGTGCACAATCAACGGATATTCTTTTCAGAAGACACTCTACGACACCGGATCTGACGTCAACATATTGGCCTCAATCACTTATCAGATCCTGCATGGAACCATGCCCCTAAAACTGACATACATTCAGCTCCAGATGATTTTAAGGTTATTGACATGGGAGAAGACGAATTCGATCCACCCGTCATAATTGGAAGACCGTTCCTCGGCACCGTTAAAGCAATCATCTACATTGGAACCGGAGAAGTCCACATGAACTTCCCCTCTGAGAAGGTACGCCTCTATTTTACTGACCCTAACTATATAGTTGAAGACTCTAAGCAGGTCAGGACAAGAAGAAGACAACGCAACCGCAACCAGAGGAGGCAAATTATCAAGGACGGATGGACAGACTACGAAGGAGAAGTAGTGAGGTCTGAAGACATACAGCTTGAACAGAACTGTCCTGAGGAGACCGTAGCACCGAGTTAGGTGTGGAGAGAGAAGATAGTTATACACGAAGAGAAGGCTCTGCCGGAACCACCGACTATGCCATCCAGCGAATCCCAGGACGATTGAGAAAATAGAGAGTCCCGTTCGGAGGACTTAAAAATACCGAACGCCTTGCCAAGAGGTAAACTTGGTAGTTATCCTTTTCCTTTCAATTATTTAATAGTTTGCTTAGTTAATCAGGTTCATATCATCTTAAAAAGAAAAAGAAAAAAATGTTAAAAATAGTGAGCCCCATGTGAGTATGCTCATGGCATAAAACCCATAAGTACATTCACTGTGGTGGCGTGAGAATGAAATAAATATATTCCTATCCTATAAAAATAAAATTATAAAAATAAATTTATGATCCTACTACAGAGAGTAATATTTATTGAGGAGGCTCAACATGATAAAGGCTAGATATTTATGCTAACACTTAACTAGTTCCACAAAGCTTTGTTGTCTATTTGAGCTTCACAGAATTCAAGGATCAAAGAAGACTAGCAGACGGAGGACATCCTAATCACTGTCAGGATGCTGCCGACATTCAAATACAGCTCTGCCACCTGCTAGCTACATCAGAAGAAATTACGTCAAAATCCAGCTTGGGGGAGAGCACCCCCATTTATCCAGCTAAGTATTCTACTCACGTTTATACTTTACTCTAATAATAAAAAGATGCATAATCATAAAAAATCCAAATAAAGATTTTGTGCTCATATATATATATATATCTTTGCTTAGTTTGCTAAATAAATAAATAAATAAAGTTTGCTATGAACCCTCATGATAAGCTCTCACATGGAAATGATGAATAGTTGCTCTGCCATGACTAAATCTCAAAATTGAAATCTCTCTCAAGTTTAGGCATGACTGTTATTAATTAAGCTTTGCTCTAAACCTGAACTTGTGGGAAGAGTACTTGATCTAAAGTCTAAGTAATTAACGGATATGATATGGGAAGGTTGAGCTGCTGTTTATCTGTTCCTAGAGATGCTAGAATTCTGGAGAATTTTATCTTTGAAAATCTTTAAAATGTTCCATGATGAGTTCTTGTATGATGAGAGTTTAAATTCCTACCACAGCCATATATACATGCTTGCTAGACTATGAACCACACATTTACTTTACTACTTATGAGCATTGAGTGTGGTCAAGCTGTGTAGACCCTTAGGAGCTTGTCATGTGGTTAAAATCAAGATTCACTTGCACGTTCACTCATACATGCTGCTTCTACTCCGAAAGTACGCACCCACATATATCCACCCATTTCCATCTCTAGAACCACCCAAAAATATTCTACTCCTAATCTGGGAGAGAATAGCCAAAAATATTCCTGTTTTTCCCTGTGAAATAAATGCTCAAGTTATCTTGGTTACTACCACTTGCTATATTATCTCATGAGATGAGTGCTCTAAAGAAAAAAAAAGAGAAAAAAAAGAAGAAGAATACGAGGAAATAAAAAGGGGCAAGTGCCCGGAACCTCGAAAGAAAAAAAGAAAAAGTGAGACGAGAGGTAAAAATGGACAAGTGTCCGACAGTAGAATTAGGGGTACAAGATACCCACCTGAGAGAAAAGAAAAATAAAATATAGAGCATCTCATTCTCCTCAAAAAAGTTTCAAAAGAGCAAGAAAGGTATGTATCCCCTCAAAAGAGCACAAGTAGAATTAGACATTCACCATTGTTATCACCATACATCATTCATTCGCCACACATGCACATCTTGATTTGACTTATTGACTTGTTCTTCTGGATCCATGGTTTGACTATGCAATAAATATCTTGTAAGTATGTATTAGCTGTCTCCCACCTATGAGCTCCAGATATCAAAAGCCTTATTAGAGTAGGGTGAGAGAGAAGGCAATACCACTATGCCTCATACCAAAAATACCACATACTTTGAGAGAAGGCATATACCAATACTGCCTTGGTAAGGATCTAGAAATACCACAGAAGAGAGACTAGAGAGAGTCATACAAGGAATCTCTGAGTTTTATTTAAAAATCTGCAAAAACTCCAGAGCTATAGTTAATCAAAGAACAAGAGACATGGCGCTTGACTAGACCGTTCTATCTTTTAACTGCTCAAGACACAAGTGATGGTTGCAAGCCCCATGGTGAAAGGTAATATGAGTAAGTTTAAATCTTAATAGTTTAACCTAACCCAGAGATGAGATCTTGTTTAAAACGCATGTGTACCTTTAAGGCATGAAACCACTGCAGAAACTCTTAAGTTCATCTTTGCTCAGGGACGAGCAAAGGTTAAGCTTGGGGGAGCTTGTTGACGGTCCTTAATGCTTACATTTAACCATCAACTAATCATAGAAAAGGATCCAAATGCAACCAACACCTAGACTTAGGGTTTTATCTGACAGAATTCCACGAGTTTTGGTGTTTGTGTATTTCTGTAGGGGGTTATCAGGAATTATGGAAGAAAGGCCCACACGTCGGGTTTACATAGAGATATTAACGTGCCGCGCAATTTTCTACCATCTAGAAGACTCCAGAAGCCACGGGCACGAACGGGAGGCCGATCGGGCCCGGGGGCAGGGCGCCCGCCCAAGTCCCTTGGGTGCCCGCCCAGCTACAGTAACCAATCAGCTTCAACTTCGCGGATCGTGCTCCACCGACCTAAGGGACCAAGGAAAACCGTGCGATTAATGTCGGTTTGATCCGACGGCCTAGATTCATCTGAAAAGACTATATAAGCAAGGCCCCCTAGCCCCTGGAGAGCATACCTCTTCTACAGAATCAAAGTTAGGGTTTGAATTCTTCATCCAAGTAGAGAGGATCCCTCTAGTTCTTCTAGTTCTACCTCTAGTTCATCTAGATCTAGTTCTAGTTCATCTAGTTCTAGTTCTAGTTCCTCTAGTTCTAGTTCTAGTTAGTTCTAGTTGTAATCTAGAAAACAGGGAGAGAGAAGAGGAGAGCGAAGGAGGAGGAGCCGGATCTGTCAGATCTTCCTCAACATTATACTTTTGCAGCAACTGGTTCGTTCTTCATCGTTCTCCAGGTTCTTCAACTCATAATTCCTGAGTTCTTTAATTACTTTTATTTGCATTCAAGTTATTTATTGGATTCCCGCTTGCATCAAGTGCTCTAGTCTTTATAACGCTAGAGTAGTAATTAATAGATTAGACGTGGTGTTTAGTCTTGCGATTACCTGGAATTGCACCCAATCCTGCGGATTGTTGTGGTAGCCTTAGGGTAGTGACAGCCCTAACGGTCGACGTATTCCACCTCGTTCGGATCGGTGTTTGTAGGACCGTAGTCAGACCTTCCTAGCCCCCTTCTCATCTCTTTCTGTGGTTAGTGCTCTGATGTCCCGAAATAGATAATCTTGAAGTAATTCTTGATTCTTAGATCAACTAGAGAACTCTCAGGAAACTTCCTCTGTTCCCACCAAAAACAATTATATAGTTATCCTTGGGCGATTTTGGATCTTAATTAGTACACTCACGTTCTCTGTGGAAAATCGATACTCTGGAATACTCCCGGGTGAAAGCTACATCGGTATCCGTGCGCTTGCGGATTTTTCTGTTTGCGTTTAAAATACCCAACACTCTTACATTGGGTTAGTCTTAATAAAGGCTTTTGGCAAAATGTTGAGTCAGCCAGCTCTACTTTTATATATTAGCCTTGCATGATCCTTGGTGTCTTTTATGTTTTACTAGACGGGTAAGTCTAGCTGAGTACATTCTCGTACTCAGGGTTTATTTCCCACCTGTGGCAGATGCATCTTTTATGACGGCTTCTGCAAGACCTGTCTCCATCCCGCTGGGGATGAGGACTAACCGTTGGGCACGGTTCTCTAACAACCTCGTACCTGTTGATTTTGGAAGGATGGCGTAGACTCTGGCAGTAACTTGAACTTATGAACTGGACTTTGGAAAGTGTGTGTGTAACTATTTTGATTCCGCTACTTCGAACAAGTGTTGTAATAAATTAATACTCCGATGTGGTGCCGCTTCGACGGCAATGAATGACTATGTAACATTCGCTGTGTTTATGTTGAACTATTACGATCTTGGTTTGTTACAAGTTGGTTTGAAATCCTTCGTGGTTTCAGTTGACTACCGGGATTATATGGGCTCAAGTTTGGAAACTTGATTGCTTGTCGATCGTTTCTACACTTGAACTCTTATAATTTGGTCGGTTCCGTGACAGCTGGCATCGGAGCAAGTTCAGCATTATAAATGCAGCGTTTGTGTATTTAAAAACAAAAGAGTTTTTAAATAAAAGGGTGTAAATTAATATTTAAGTTGTGTCAGTGGTCGAATCCTCCTTGCCCACATAAGGACTATAGGTGGCTACATAAGTACTGACTTGGGGGGTTTTATTTTTGCATCTCCGGCAGTACTCAGGTATGGATGTGTGATGACCGCACTATGCTACCCTGTGGTCTAATGGTGGAGATAGCCTTCATATGTGAATTAGCCACATATGTCGCTAGATTTAAATTATGCAACGTCGCACCTACGCTCTGGTAAGTGTGAGCTGTGAGAGCATGATCGTCCAAACGGCGGTCTAGGGTAGTGTTCGCGGTGGTTTTCTAGAGTGGTTACATTTCAAAACCATGGAACCACGAAAGAAACTTAATTGGGGAGCATTTAATTTATCAGGTAGCTGTGGTGTCATTGTTTGTGCATGTTGGGCATGTCCAAGCAATGTGCGCTTAGTTTACTGCTTTCTTGAGTGATATATGGGGAACTGTTGGGCTGAAATGAAGTTTTCTGCAGGTACTCTAACAGCGCACGTGTAAATCGATAGTTATCGTATCGAGAGACGAATATATGCCACCGTATATCCGTTAGAATGTTAATTTTCTAAGTTTGTGAGGACGTACGGTTCGTGCATGCATCATGTCGCATTCATACATACATTCTGTCTACTCCTTCCCTTACAATGTCATCCCTTTTAATTAAATAAATGTTGCTTAAACTAATCCTCTTTTACCCATGGTATTCCTATTCCTTTCCACAGATGGACGCACCCGCTTCACCCCGTCCCAGTGACACTTTCTTGAGCGAGTTTGGCACTCCTACCCTGCTCTGGAGAGTGTTACAGACTGTCGGGTATACTGAGCCACCTCAGTATTCTTGGTGGGAGTTGGAGAGTACAGGAGGGATACAGTGGTTTGCTGTGCAGGGAGTTGTTCCCCAACATGGAGACAAGCCTGCATGGACAGGCTGGACTTGTAGCTCAGATGGACAGACTCCTTGGGAGGCAGCTCAGGTTGCAGCCCAGACTATCTTGCTCGATATCTGTCAGAGGTGTGGTGATGAGCTGACGGGAGGACCAGCGGCCTCCAATCCCCGTGCTGACCCAGCAGCAGCGGAGTGGAAACAGGCTGATGGTTGTGCTTTGGTTCGAGGTAGGGGAGAGAGAGCTGAGAGTTCTAGTCCTGCTATGAGTGCTATGATGGCGGTGCTCAAGCTGATCAGTCAGTGAGAGGACACCTATGCACAGGTGATGGTGGCTGTTCGCCAGGCTCAGGAGATGAAACGGAAGGCTGAAAAGCGTGCTCGCAAGTTTTGCAAGCAAGCTAGACTCCTGGAGCAAGCTCAGAAGGACCGCAATGACTGGGAAGGCATTGCGGAGTACCGTAGGCAGCAGTGGGTGAAGGCCATTAGAGAGAGAGATCATAAGCAGGATCAGATGAGTCAGTTAGCTAGAGAGAGGTAGACCTTACAGGAGCGCTTGGTGCAGATCAATCGTGAGAGGGACACTGCACTCCGCGTGTCGGAGAACAGGCGCCGGGCATGGAGATGCACCGAGTTCAGTCGCTTGAGCGGGAGAACTATCTGCAGGATCAGATTGAGGCTGGTCTTGTGGAGATTCACCGTCTCAACAACTTCCTACACCCTATTCCTCGCCCTATACCCGTGTATCCAGAGGTGGGACCTCAGGTGATTGTGGCCGTGATGGTATGGAGGTCGATGGACCAGCAGCGGCTGCACCACCCCTGCACGAGGACGTGGAAGACGAGGAGCTTGAGCCGGTTAGCGACGAGGATGGAGAGGCGATCTTCGACGCTGACTCGGACGACGAGCCTGGAGTGTAGGGAGTAGTGGGTAGTGTCATTTGGGGATCCTTTGTAGTCTGGCAGCTAGCGGTGATGCTTTTGTAACCATGTTGTAATCCGGAACTTTGACCTTGACTCATGGCATGTACTGTGATGGTGTAATAACTTTATGGACCCAATGTGCAGTCTTAATATGTTCGTGATGTTATGACGATGTTTTCCGTTGTGGTGCATATTGCGGATATCTCTGTCATGTGTTGGATTGGTGATGTTGTTTTGTGGAATTGAATTATTGTGCCTTTTTTGTAAAGCTATTCTCTCGAATAATTTCAGGCATAAATATAAGTTCTTCTACAGCAAATCTTGTCATCATCAATGCTCACTGACTGTGTCTTTACAGATGTCTCGTGGCACCCGAGGTGCGGAACAGCGTGCAAACATGAATCCACCCCCTCCTCCTCCACCACCAAATCCTGCTGAGTTAATGCAAATGATGGTGGAAAATCAGAGGATACTCACTGAGACCATCAATCGGATGGCCAATCAGGGTGGTCGTAATGCACATGAAGGACCAGCTCCTAACCAGTACAGTAGCTTCAAGGACTTCATGGATACAAAGCCCCCACCTTTCAGAGAAGCTGAAGAACCCCTTCAAGCTGAAGAATGGCTGAACACAGTGGAACAAAAGTTCCGCTTGCTTTGGTTGACTGAAGGTTTGAAGGCAGAATATGCAGCTCATCAACTGCAAGGTCCGGCAGGCATCTGGTGGAATCAGTATCGGGAAGCTCTTCCAGCCGACATTGTGCTTGATTGGAATCTTTTCCGTGAAGCTTTCAAGGGGCATTTCATTCCTCCTGGTGTCATGGAGATGAAGCATACTGAGTTCATGCAGTTAACCCAGGGTAACAAAACTATGAAGGAATATTTGCATGCTTTCAATCATTTGTCTAGGTATGCTCCTGAGTTTGTGAACACTGAGGCGAAAAAGATCGCTAGTTTCAAGCGGGGTTTGGGCCCCAAGTTGCTGAAAACTATGGGCCGCACTAAGTGTGCAACTTTCAATGAGTTTGTCAGTGATGCTCTCACTCAAGAGAACTATAACACTGTGTACACTGCGACCAAGACTCGCAAGAGGGCTTTTGAGGCCGGGGCAGGGTCATCTCAGTCCAAGGCTCCAGTGGCAGCTAAGCCACCGTTCCGTGCTCCAACGCCTAACTAGCGGTACCGCCCTCCGGTGAAGAAGAATCAGGCGAAGACGGGTTTCCGCAAGGGGTACTCTATTGCTCTTCCTAGGGGCAACACGGGTCCCAACTATGCCAAGACTCCACCTGCCAACCGTCCATGCTAGAACTGCAATCAGACCGGGCATTGGCAGAGCAACTGTCCTTACCCGCCGAAGAAAGTCAACCAAGGGAACGTCTGCCAGGGGCGTGTTCACTACACCACTGTGGAAGCAATCCCTGCTGGTGAGGTAGTCACGGCAGGTAAGTTTCTGGTCAATCAATGTGGCGCACTTGTGCTTTTTGATTCAGGAGCATCGCATTCTTTTGTGAGTTCTGAATTTTTGTCTAAGCATAATATCAAGGCAATTACACTTGATAAGGGCAGTTATTGTATTAGTGCTGCGGGGAATGATATTTCCACCAATCAAGTGGTTTTGGGGGCAACTCTGGAAATAGGAGGCCGTCAGTTTCTTGCTGATTTGGTTGTTCTACCCGGTGTGGGCATAGATGTAATTCTGGGAATGAAGTGGATGAGTGGGAACGGAGTTCTTATCGACACCACCACTCGTGTAGTGATGTTGAAAGACCCGAATACCAAGGAGGCATTTTTAGTGCAACTCCCACGTGATATTCAAATCCGTAGCACTATGAATGCAGTTACATCTAAGGCTATTCAGGACATTCCGGTGGTGTGTGAGTTCCCGGATGTATTTCCTGATGATTTACCCAGGCTTCCTCCCGATCGGGATGTGGAGTTCAAAATTGAGTTGATTCCAGGTACTGCTCCTATCTCTAGAAGACCTTATAGAATGCCACCCAATGAATTAGCTGAGCTTAAGACCCAACTGAATGAGTTGTTGAAGAAGGGTCTTATCCGTCCTAGTTCGTCTCCATGGGGTTGTCTGGCTATCTTTGTGAAGAAGAAGGATCAATCTTTGCGCATGTGTGTGGACTATCGTCCCCTAAATGCGGTGACCATCAAGAATAAATACCCTCTTCCTCGCATTGATATCTTGTTTGATCAGTTGTCTAAAGCCAAGGTATTCTCCAAGATCGATTTGCGATCTGGGTATCATCAGATCAAGATCCGTCCTGAAGATGTACCTAAGACAGCTTTCTCGACGAGGTATGGGTTGTATGAGTATCTCGTCATGTCCTTCGGTCTTACAAACGTACCTGCTCACTTCATGTATCTCATGAATTCGGTGTTCATACCCGAATTGGACAAGTTTGTGGTGGTCTTCATTGACGATATCCTATTATATTCCTGCAATGAAGAGGAGCATGCAGAGCATCTACGTGTACTGTTGTCGCGTTTGCGCGAACATCAGCTTTATGCCAAGTTTAGCAAATGCGAGTTTTGGCTGAAGAAAGTACCTTTCTTGGGCCATGTCTTATCTGAAGAAGGCATATCGGTGGACCCAGCCAAGGTGCAAGAAGTGCTGGATTGGAAAGTTCCAACTTCGATACACGAGGTTCGGAGTTTTCTTGGTCTGGCTGGATATTATCGCCGATTAATTCCAGAATTTTCAAAAATATCCAAGCCTATGACTCGTCTACTTCAGAAAGATGAGAAGTTTGTGTGGACGCCTAAGTGTGAAGATGCATTCCACAAGTTGAGAACATTGTTGACATCAGCTCCTGTCCTAGCTCAACCTGATATCGAAAAGCCCTTCGATGTTTTCTGCGACGCGTCGGGAATTGGTTTAGGCTGCGTGTTGATGCAGGAAGGTCGCGTTATCGCGTATGCCTCGCGCCAACTTCGAAAGCATGAGGTCAATTACCCTACTCATGACTTAGAATTGGCAGCAGTTGTTCATGCTTTGAAAATCTGGAGGCATTATTTGCTGGGTAATCTGTGTAATATCTACACTGATCATAAGAGCCTCAAGTATATCTTCACTCAACCTGAACTGAACATGCGGCAGCGAAGGTGGCTTGATTTGATTAAAGATTATAATCTACAAGTGCACTATCATCCGGGCAAGGCGAACGTGGTAGCGGATGCCTTGAGTCGGAAAGCGCACTGTCACTCAATCCAAGTGGAAGATCCGTTGTTGTCACATCTTATGCATCCACTTGTACTCCACCAGATTTCTCTGGAGAGTACTCTTTGCAATCGAGTCATTGAATTGCATCAAACAGATGTAGGCATCCACCATATAAAGAGGAAAATGAAGGAAGAAGAAACCAAGCATTTCCGGGTCGATGAGAACGGAATTCTTTGGTTCAAAGATCGACTAGTGGTCCCAAAAGACCGTGAGCTGTGAAATCAGATCTTGTCTGAAGCTCATTCATCCAAATTGTCTATCCATCCTGGTAGTAGCAAGATGTATCAGGATCTGAAACCCCTGTTTTGGTGGACAAAGATGAAAAAGGAGATCGCTGCTTTTGTCGCCCGTTGTGACAATTGTTGTCGTGTGAAGGCTGTTCACATGAAAGCTGGTTTGCTTCAACCCTTGTCAATTCCTGGTTGGAAATGGGAAGAAGTCAGCATGGATTTCATCGTTGGACTCCCAACTTCTATTAAGGGTTACGACTCCATCTGGGTGATTGTAGATCGTTTGACCAAGGTTGCTCGATTTATTCCAGTTCGAACTGACTATCGTCCGCATCAATATGCAGAATTGTATTTCGAGCACATTGTTCGTCAGTATGGTGTGTCTCGAACTATTGTATCAGATCGTGGACCGCAGTTCACTGCTCATTTTTGGGAATGTCTGCATGAGCAGATTGGTACTCATTTAGTCCGTAGCTCTGCTTATCATCCCCAAACAGCAGGTCAGACTGAACGGGTTAACCAAATCCTAGAAGACATGTTGAGGGCATGTGCTCTTTCTTCAAAAGGTTCTTGGGTTAAGTGGTTGCCATTGGCTGAGTTCTCCTACAACAATAGTTACCAGGAGAGTATCAAGATGGCTCCATTTGAAGCCCTGTACGGTCGAAAGTGTCGAACCCCGTTGAATTGGGTAGAAGCCGGAGAGCGAAGGTATTATGGCATCGATTTTGTGAATGAAGCAGAGCAGAAAGTCCGTACCATCCAGCAACATCTGGAAGCTGCTCAAGCTCGTCAGAAAAGTTATGCCGACAAAAGAAGGAAGTCGATTGAGTTTTCAGTTGGTGACCATGTGTATATCAAGGTTTCTCCGATGAAGGGTGTACAAAGGTTCGGAGTCAAGCGAAAGCTTGCACCTCGTTATGAGGGACCTTATCGAGTTCTCAAAAACAAAGGGGATGTGGTGTACAAACTTCAACTCCCAGTTGCACTTCGAGCTATTTTCCCTGTCTTCCACGTATCACAATTAAAGAAGTGCCTTCGTGTACCAGAGGAATGAGTGGAAGTTCGGGATAACAAGTTGAAGTCAGACTTGGTATACGAAGAAAAACCTGTAGCGGTTCTTGATCACAAGAAATGGGAGACTCGTAATCGTGTGGTTAAATTCTACAAAGTGTTGTGGAGTAACCACGGGGAAGATGATGCCACTTGGGAGACGGAGGATTATTTAAAAGAAGTTTACAAAACATTCTTCGAAAATCAGTAAGCTTTCAAATCTCGGGACGAGATTTTTGTAAGGGGGGAGGGCTGTAACACCCTAGTGTTATGGTTGCATTAATCATGTGCATAGCATGAGCATCATCATCTACTCAAAGCATATCATGATCATCATCTATCTTGAGCCATGTCATTCTATGCAAAAATGTGATCTAAAGTGCTTAAATAGGCTTTCTATGCTTAGGTTTGAGTGAACCATGCTTGTGTTTGTGCTCTATGTCTTGGTAATTAGTTCATCTATGCTTAACTTAATCTTGGGAACAATGTTCATATTGATCACTTCTCCAAAATAATCACTTAAGTCATACTTTTACAAATAGGCCCTGGAAACCTCTTTTGCTTAGGCTTTTAAAAAGTGTTTCATAAAATATTTTCATGTCAAAACTTTCTACAGAAAAGTTGTAGCAAATTTTATAAGGAACAAAAGTTGTTTTATGGCCATCTCATGAAAATGACCACAAATAGCTCAAAAGTGACCCACAAGGCAGAATTGGGGCTGTTTCCAACACTTAGAAAATTTTCTAAGTCCTGGAACGAAACCAGTTTGCTTGATCGATTTTGAAAACTCTATATCTTTCAATCCAGGCCGATCTGGCTTTTGCTCTAGTTGACAATGTTGAAGAACTCATTTGGAACTCCAACTTTGTCAACTACACCATCTCCTAACTCGCTCTGGTTTGGAAGTTATTCTTCGACGAAGTTGCTCTGTCAGTCGGTGATCGCGAGGTCCGATTCAGAGAGGAGCTCGCCGTCGGGAACGTCCAGAGCGCCACCTGTCCGCCAGATGGCGCCCGTACGCCGGCGATGGCCCCGCTCGTCAGCTCCCAGCATGTGCATGACCTCCACGGCGACGCCCCGAGCAGAGTGGACGCGTCCACTCTCGCCTTCCTCGCCCTCTCGCGCCTGTAACCCGCCCGCAGCGAGCTCACCGTCGCGAGCTCACTCCGGCGAGCTCGTGCGTGTTCCTTGCTGTGCCATTGCCCACCAAACTTCACCCAAAGCTTCGCCATGAACCGCTCTCCATTCTCCACCCATATTCTCGCCGAGAAATCCACCGGTGAGCCGCCATTCCCTTCTTTCCCCAAATCGGGTCGCCGCGACCATCTTTTGCGGCGAACTCAATGCCGAGCCGTGTGAAGCCGCTCGTCTTCTCTGGTTAGGTCCTAGAGGTAGAGTAGGTCCTTAGCGAGCGTTTGCACCACTTGGTGGACGCTCTACCGAACTCTCCGTCGCCGGACACGATGCGCAGCGCCGCCGTGTTCCGCCGGAGATGGGTGCTCTCGTGGCCAGCGTGTTCCACGAGGTTTCAAGCCAAGCCGCGTACCTAGGAAGCTTTGCCATAGTCCGCTGGTGCTGTAGAAGGCCTTAGGTCGCGCTGTACCGGCCTGAGGGCTCCGACGTAACGCCGAGCACCTCCGCCGAGCCCCCATGGTCGACGGCAAGTCCCTTCCGGTGGCTCCGCCGTGGGGAAAAGGGGGTCAATCGAGTCACTAGAGTCTGGGGATCACGTTGGTGCCCCTGGTTTGGCCGGAGACCTCGCTGTCGTGGAGAAATCGCCGGCGAGAATCACCTCGGCCGTGAGGGAGAAGAACCTCACAGTCGGGGTCCAGTGTCATCCTCCTTCCCTCCTTTTCTTTTATTCAAATCCAGATTTTTGGCTTTCTTGCAAAAATCATATCTCCTGTTTCTGAGATCCAAAAATTGTGAAACCAATTTTGTGGTATTCCTTGAGATGGCTAGTTTTTAATAAAAATATAAAATGAACTGTATTTTTTGGAAAAATATTTATTAAGGAATTAATCTTGTTATTCATGGATAATTCATATCTCTTGTTGTACTATTTAGTTTGCCTTGAAAATTTTATAGTAATCTCTGTGTGGTACTAGAGTGCTATGATAAATATTTCATGATTTTTGGAGTACTGCAGCTTTGTTATGTAATTTATGTTTGAGTTTTGGCTTGTTTCTTTAATTAAATCATATAAAATAATTGGTGTTTATGCTGGTGCTCTACTTTGGTAGTAAACTTGTTTATGGTATTCATAATATATAAATAATCTGAAATATGTTGTTTGACACCATATAAGTCATGTTTCTGAATTTATGGAATAAACACCTTGTAACATGTTAAATACATATCTTTAATTGGGTACGTGCTTTTGCTCTGAAATTTTTATGGTGATGTTTCGATACCCTACTTGTGCTTCTGTAATTTTTGTAGATTTTTCTGAGCACTTTGACTAGTATCTTGTAATTATGCTCCTCTCTAGAATTAAATTAATAAATGCATTGTTAATAAACATTTGGCGGTTATCATGTGGTGTTCTGGTAACCTTATAGCATGCTTGTACTTATAAGTTGAGTGGTTAACACTGTTTATGCTTTGGCTATATCATTAAATAATTAATGGATGGGTTAAAAGCTGTTCTGGACAGCAAGGGAGTGGTTTAACTTTTGCTTAATGATAACTTAGTTTTCTGGGAAACTTGTCTAAATCAAAGTTGTTGCAAACTTATTGAACTAGCTGTGGTTTAAATTTGGGGTCATTTGGCCTGGTAGTTTAAAAGTTATAGCTTTTCCAAATTGGGTTCCACAAATAGGTGCTCTCTGTTTTTCTGGGACAGAACCTGGAACTTTGTTTAAATGACTAGTTTAATTTATGAATCTTGCTGTAATGTTTAAAGATGATTTGTATACAATTTCATAAGCTTTCCAGAATGTCCTCACTTAAGTTTGTTGGATCTTTGTGGCAATAGTTATGATCTGTTTACTGAGCTAATCCTGCTGTTTGTTGCTTGCTGTTATAGGCTATCATGATAGGTTTTGGGCTAAGTTAACTTATTATCTTGTGTGAACTTGTTATAATTTTTGCTCCGTAAATGAGTGTCCAGTGGGTCATTTATGTTATCAAGCATTCATTTTTTGTATGCACACCTTCTCATTCACCGAGCATGCAATAGGTGCATCGGACGTGGCAGCCTCCTTCGATCTGCAAGTGAACCCCGAAGGCCAGGAGGGCAGCCAGGAGGTGGAGGTCCAGCAAGTCGGACTCGAGGAGCCCGAAGAAGAAGTTGAGTGCCCAAGTCACGAGCCAGCCTCGTTCATGAAAGGCAAGCCCCGGAGCATTCTAAGCCTCCCATTAATTTTGAAAGTTTATTGAATATGTTATATCTATTGATGCATTAAGTGTAGGAGTTGTGATGAAACTTTTGCTGCATTTTACTCCATCCTTGTCCAGATAACTCACCTCACCTTGGTTATAGAGTTAGGATCGAGTAGCAGCTTAGCCATGCTTAATCGGTAGAAGTCGGGTGATTTCCTGTCACCTGCGCGACATAGGGTTGTGTCGGATCACGATGGACTATATGTGCTATCGTGGATGGAACCTGATTAATTTGACTTAAGCCGGGCGGAGTTTTGCAAGGTTGTAGTAACTCCGTCTGTGGCAGCTAAGGACTGATCGTTGTACTTCCTCTTGTCATGTTGAACGCATGCCTGACACTTAGTTGGCTGGATAACTCGTTCCGACCGTGAAGCCGAGTAGTATGACTCAGGCCGGAAGACCGGCAAGTATAAAGTGCGCACTACCGGAGGAAGTGCGGTGTGCGGGGGACCATTGGCGTAAGCCCAAAGGCAGGTGAGTTAAAATTCCTGACCTCCCTGGCAGAGTGGTAGCCCTAGGAGTGCGGCGCTGATCGGAGCCGCGATTCCTGAGTTGTACCAAAGGTGACCCGTTGGCTCTCCGACGGGGGATGCTTGGGTGAGTGCTAGGAATAACCCTCCAGCGGGATAGGAATTCGATTCGAATCGCCGTCTCTCCCGGTCTGTGAGAACTTCACAGAGCAGCGGCAAACGTAGCATTCACTAATGAACTTGGTTCATGATAATGATGGTAGCAAGGAAGAACATATGATGAACTTGATATGGTTATTATTGCTTGTAATAATTAAGTGAAGTGCTTTAGTACAGGTGCTAATCTAGCAGTAGGCTAATAGTAAATAAATGTGATGCTCTTACATTGGGTTAGTCTTAATAAAGGCTTTTGGCAAAATGTTGAGTCAGCCAGCACTACTTTTATATATTAGCCTTGCATGATCCTTGGTGTCTTTTGTGTTTTACTAGACGGGTAAGTCTAGCTGAGTACATTCTCGTACTCAGGGTTTATTTCCCACCTGTTGCAGATGACATCTTTTATGACGTCTTCTGCAAGACCTGTCTCCATCCCGCTGGGGATGAGGACTAACCGTTGGGCACGGTTCTCTAACAACCTCGTACCTGTTGCTTTTGGAAGGATGGTGTAGACTCTGGCAGTAACTTAAACTTATGAACTGGACTTTGGAAAGTGTGTGTAACTATTTTGCTTCCGCTACTTCGAACAAGTGTTGTAATAACTTAATACTCCGATGTGGTGCCGCTTCGACGGTAATGAATGACTATGCAACATTCGCTGTGTTTATGTTGAACTATTACGATCTTGGTTTGTTACAAGTTGGTTTGAAATCCTTTGTGGTTTCAGTTGACTACCGGGATTATATGGGCTCAAGTTTGGAAACTTGATTGCTTGTCGATCGTTTCTACACTTGAACTCTTATAATTTGGTCGGTTCCATGACATCCACAGCGAGTGGCATCTGAAAGGATGACCACCCATCGAGAACGCACCTGGTATGGAGCTGATCCCAGACCAGAAGAAGCAGCGCACCTGCATTATTGCGATTACAACCCCCGAGTCCTTCAAGACCCATGGGTTCGACATGCGCAACCACAAGAGCCAACAGAGGAGACATGGCCGGAGAGCCAAGATCACCAGTGGACAAACCCGCCTTTCCATACGGGCAGGTACTCCACTGATCCATATGGAGCTTCAGGATCCAGACCTCCGCCCCAATTTGATGCAGGACGATACTCCGACGCCTCCTACGCTTTCACGAATGACTACTATCAAGAGGCCGGTGCTTTCTTCACTCGTACCGACAACACTGTTGACGGTTCTTAAGTATCAATTTTAATTATCAAAGAAACAAGAGAAAGGACCAATATGCAACCAACACCTAGAATTAGGGTTTGATCTAACAGAATTCCATGAGTTTTGTTGTTTATCTGTTTCTGCAGGGGGTCATCAGGAAATAAGGAAGAAAGGCCCACATGTCGGGATTACATAGAGATATCAACGCACCGCGAGATTATCCACCATCTAGAAGACTCCAGAAGCCACGGGAAGAAGACGGAGGCCGAAAGGGGCCAGGCCCAGGGCGCCCGCCCTGGTGACCTGGGCGCCCGCCCCCTGCTGGAGTGCTTTCAGGACTCTCTTCGCTCGGGATATTCCACCGACCTATTGGATCAAGAAAAACATAGTACCACCTCGCCTATCGACCCAAAAACGGATAGAAGGGGAGGACTATATAAGGAAACCCCCTGGCCCCTGGAGAAGACATGAAGAAATTATCATAGAGACTGAGGGGTGCCCTCGAAGGAAAACCTCTTCTCTAATTAATATTTCTTTTTAGGCTTAGCAAACAATGTAAGGTAGAAATAGATCTTCTAGTTTCTACTAGATTGAGAGAGATAGAGTGGAGGTGTAGATTGGAGGAAGCCCGGCCTGTCGGTGTCTACTCCAAGCTTGTACCTGCGGGATCAAGTTCTCCTAACCCGAAGCTTGCTCCTAGGATTCTTCAGTATTTCGACTTCTAAATTCTAGTAAGTTCTTGTTTTATTGTTCTTATGGTTTATGAGTTTACTTTAATCTCTTCGCGTAGAGTTTAGAGTAATCATTGCTGGTGTAAACGTGGTGTTTAGGCTGGGGTACTCATAGATATTCCCTGACTAGCTGGACCGTGGTAGTAGTGAGGAACGTGACAATTTCGAGTTACCTTTGTAGATCACATCTCGTTAGCAGGAAGGATAGGGTTTATAGGTGCGGGTCGAACATCCTTTGTGTTGTCTAGATTCCGTTAGCCTCCCCATTAGAACAGTAGATCATCCTTACCAAGGTTAGAAGGAGACTACGGTTGCAGTCTTCTCTATTTATCACTCACATCGAAATACATTCTTTGTGCCTAAAGGTTAGTAGTAATAGACCGGTTAGTCAGATGCACTCTTTCTCCTAGTGGTAAAAAAATAAATACGATACTCTGGATAATTTCCCGGGTGAAGTGCTCACCGATATCCGTGCGCTTGCGGATCAATTCCTTATTGCGTTCCCAAATATCAACAAACACTCTCCTCGACATCCAGAACATGCAAGCAGAACATGGACGACTCCTGGAAGAGCAACAAAAATGGAACCAGGACCATGCCGCTGCAGTACAAGAGCTGAGACAAGATACAACAACAATGAACGACAACATCACAACCATGATGCGGTTTTGGTACCTCGGGTAAGACCGACATCAACATCCAGCTTGGGGGAGTTCCTCCCCAATTTATCAAGTAAGTTTTTATTTGCTCTTCTTATTTATTTATTCTTTTCTATTTTAGTTTTTTAGCTTAAAAGGAAAAACTTAGAAAACCCAATAAATATTTTCTTGCTTCAATTTACTGCATTTTATAAACATGAAAACAAAATAAAAAGAGTGTGTAGATAAGTATGCTTTATTTTCTTGCTAAGTTTAATCTTTAGAAAAATAAAAAGACCAAAAAGATGCATAATGGAAATGATGAGCAGTTGCTCTGTTTGCTTACTTTCGAGTACCTAGTTTTTATATTAGAGTTCTTCCAGGAATTACTAAAACTTACTATCTTTGGGAAGCATAAAACTAAATGTCTAGGTAAGAGGAAGGCATGATATAAAGTTGAGCTGCTGTTTATCTTGTTCCTACTACACTAAGTTCTGGAGATTTATTTTGAAAACTTACAAATCACATGATGAGTTCCTAGCATTACAACTACCTACCACAGCCACACTTGCTATAACATCTTTTACTATATTTACATTGAGTTTGATCGAGCTGTGTAGACCCTTAGGAGCTTTTCATGTGGTTAAATTAAGATATTCACTTGCACACATCTACCATAGCATTCATCACCAATCATTAAAATTGCTAAAAAAATAATAATATATTATCACTCACTGTACCAAGTATTGTTATTTTCTCTCTCTAAAAAGATTCAATGCAGAAGAGGCATGGGTTATGCAAAAATATGCGAGGAAATAAAAAGGGGCAAGTGCCCGGAACCTCGAAAAAGAAAGAAAAAGAGTGAGACGAGAGGTAAAAATGGACAAGTGTTCGGAGTAGAATTAGGGGTACAAAGATGCCCACTTGAGCGGAAAAAATGGACAAGTGTCCGATAGTAGAATTAGGGGTATCTACTACCCACCTGAAAAAAAGAAAAGAAAAAGATAGCCCATGTTCTCCCAAAGCAAAGATCAGAGAAGTGGAGAGATAACAATATGAGGAGCAATGAGAACTAAGTTTTATTATCACTTATGCATTTTTACCATCACTATCATTTACTCCATCACACATGCACATCTTGATTTAATTATCTGCTGAGTTCCTTTGGATCCATGGCTCGATTAGACAACATATGTATGAGCTGTTTTTTTTTCACTCCTATGAGCTCCACTTAAATATTCCATTAGCTATAGGTAAGTGGCATTTTGGTAAGGATCCACAAATACCACATATAGAGAGACTTGAGAGAATCATTGCTGGGAACTCTGAGTTTTATTTTGAAAACTTATGAAAAACTTTGAAACATAGGTGAAGTATAGACAGAAGGAATAGTGCTTGCCTTAATTATTTTGTCTTTCGATTACTTAAGATTTAAGTGCAGGTACTAAACTCCATAACACTTCACTCTAATCTGGAAGAATTTTTATGTAAAAGCATGTGTCCTTGTCAGAAAAGAAAACATCGAAGCAACTCCTAATCCATCTGAGTTTAGCTGTTTGCTCAGGGATGAGTAAAGGGTAAGCTTGGGGGAGTTTGTTGACGGTCCTTAAGTACTAAAATTAACAATCAAATAAACATGAAAAAGGATCAATATGAAACAAACATCTAGAATTAGGGTTTTATGTGACAGAATTCCATGAGCTTCGGTGTTTATCTATTTCTGCAGGGGATTATCAGAGAATATGGAGAGAAGGCCCACATGTCATGTTTACAACGAGATAATTACGTGCCGCGCAATTTTCTTCAATCTAGAAGAGTCCAGAAGCCACGGGAACGAACGAGAAGAGGATCGGGCTTGGGGGCAGGGCGCCCGCCCACCCCCCTTGGGCGCCCGCCCTAGCCAGGAGTTGGATCAGGACTCTGCTTCGGGGCTAAACTCCACCGACCTAAAGGATCAATCTAAACCACACAATCAATGTCGGTTTGATCCGACGGCCCAAATTCACTTGAAGGGACTATAAAACCAAGGCCTCTCCACCCTGGAGGAGGGAGGAGAAGAGAAGAAATCATTATTCAGAGGTAGCCATCAAAGTTAGGGTTTAGAGCTTCTCTCCCACAGAGAATTAGAATTAGCTACTCCCTAATCCTTCAAGTTTAGAGGTTTGATTAGATAGCAATTAGAGAAGTAGAGCACTACGCTCTGGATTCTGATCTTCGGTAATAAAGATTGGTATTATTCATATCTTTCTCTAATTCTTTGTTCTAATTGCATTATGTCTCTAATTATTATGTTCTTAGTTTGTTCTAGTTCTATATTTGATATAGTTCTAATTCATAATGAGTTTATGTATAAGTTTACAAAGTGCTTAGCTCTTGAGGCGAGGCAGTTAGGTGATAGATCACATGTGAGCGTGGTTGTTAGATGTTATTTATCTGCAAATGTATCCTATTGGCCGGGTCGTGTGGTAGTTCGCGATAGTGACAGCTTCGTTGATTCTTATATAGTCCACCCTCCGTTGATAGGAGAGACAGAACCAGTATTGTGGAGTAAGTCGTGCGATGCTCTGATTTAATTTATCAATGTTCCTTATACATGAATGAAGAGTCTTTTATGCTATATATGATCTTGTAGATAACTAGAGTAGATTATGACTTAATAGTTTGTAGATAACTTAGAATCTATTCTCTAGCTAATCTGACATCACCTACATATATGAGGAGTAGTCTATTTTCTAATCGATGTGTTCTTTATCCCTTGAACTTATAATTCATTATCATTATCTTTATGGTTTACCCCCTGCCAAAGTAAGTGACTGTGTGACGAGTTTCTCATTAGTAATCATGTTCTTGCAAGTTTATCTCTAGTCTATGCCTTGATAGATTTTGTCCTTAATTTAATTTCATCCCTTTTGTTCTCTTAAGCAAAATTATAAATAACGATACCTGGAATACTTATCCTGGTGAAATGCTACAATGAGGTGTTTTATCTGTGCGCTTGCGGATAGAATAGATTATTTTCTAGAGAGCCTTTACATTTATAAATACCTTTGTACACTCTGGCACCATGCTGGGGATGACAACCTAGTATCTAAGTGGTGTTAGCTAGTGTCAACAGCTGTCTAGCAGACTCACCACAGCGGACGTACTGTAGGAGCGTCTGGTGCATCGTCCGGTGCTCCTGTAGCCTGTTTTTCAACTTGAGACTTCGCCCGACTTTCACCCAACCAAGTTCCAACTTCAGTCAGACTCAAATAAACACTAATTGGAACTGGTATGAGTGACCTCCCTCAAACCCTCAAATTTTCACAAATATTTAGCCTTAGGCATAGTAATTTTTATGAAAATATTCAAGTGAAAGCCCCAAGGAGCATCGTGTGGCCATAAAGCTAGGGGCATAAATCATAGTGAGCTTTGAATGCTCCCCCTCTCTATGGACAAACGCAGTGGATGCTCAAAGCATAACCAAAAAGAAACGGTAAACCAACAAGCATGCATATGATATGAGGTCCAATGCAATACTTGAAAGTAAACTAATGCTTGTCAAGTTTGATCCATAGTTAAGCTTTTTCACACACACAAGGGGGGTTAGCTTAACCATGTTAGACAAGCCCTGCTCACAATTCTGTTTGTATTTTTATTTTGGGTATGCATGATATGCAAAGCAAAAGCTATTTACAAGGTCAACACACAACTTCATTTTTTAGTGAAGTTAACGAGATCAAGCACATTTAGTTCATTTCTCAACATGCAAAACCTAGCTTCATCTAGGGGTTTTGTGAAGATATCCGACAATTGATTTTCTATCCCCACATTCTCTAGAGATATATCACCTTTAGCAACATGATCCCTAAGGAAGTGATGGCGGATGTCAATATGTTTTGTGCGGGTGTGTTGAACCGGGTTGTTTGCAAGTTTTACGGCACTTTCATTGTCACACAACAAAGGTACTTTGTCTAGTACTACTCCATAGTCTAGCAAAGTTTGTTTCATATAAAGTATTTGTGCACAACAAGCACCGACGGCAATGTATACCGCCTCGGCCGTTGACAAAGGAACACTATTTTGTTTCTTTGACATCCAAGAGACAAGTGATCTACCTAGGAAGTGGCACCCTCCGGATGTGCTTTTTCTATCAATGCGGCACCCAACATAATCTGAATTGGAATAGCCTACAAGTTGGAATCTTGCACCTTTGGGATACCACAAGCCTAGGTAAGGTGTGTATTTTAGATACCTAAGAATTCTCTTGACAGCAATCAAGTGAGATTCCATAGGCATTGCTTGATATCTAGCACACATACACATACTAAACATGATATCGGGCCTAGATGCGGTGAGGTAGAGTAGACTTCCTATCATGGAATGATAGAGAGTCTTGTCAACTGGGTTACCTCCCTCATCCAAGTCGAGATGCCCATTTGATGCCATGGGAGTCTTGATTGGCTTGCAATCCATCATCTTGAACCTCTTGAGAAGATCTTGTGTGTAATTCTCTTGAGAGATGAACACCCCTTCCTTCATTTGCTTGACTTGAAATCCTAGGAAGAAGGATAGCTCGCCAATCATGGACATCTCAAACTCCTTGGACATCAAATCACTAAATTCCTTGCAAAAATCTTCATTAGTGGAGCCAAAAATAATATCATCAACATAAACTTGGCAAATGAATATTTCCCCATTCATCTTCTTGGTGAAGAGTGTTATGTCAACTTTCCCAATCTTGAAGCCCTTCTCAATGAGGAAGTCCCTAAGCCTCTCATACCAAGCTCTAGGAGCTTGCTTGAGACCATAGAGAGCCTTGGACAACCGGTAGACATGCTTGGGGTACCTAGGGTCTTTAAAACTGGGGTTGCTCAACATAGACAAGCTCGTTAATATACCCATTTTAAAAAGCATTTTTCACATCCATTTGAAACAACTTGATATCATTACTAGAAGCATATGCAAGTATGATACAGATAGCTTCAAGTCTTGCCACCGGTGCAAAGGTTTCACCGAAGTCAAGACCTTCCACTTCTAAAAAAGCCTTTTGCCACGAGCCTTACCTTGTTGTGCCCCACTTTGCCTTGATCATCTTTCTTGTTCTGGAAGACCCACTTTGTTCCAATCACTCTTGCATCTTTGGGTCGCCCTTCAAGTGTCCACACATGGTTGCGAGAGAAGTTGTTCAACTCCTCTTGCATGGCCATGATCCAATCCGCATCACGAAGAGCTTCCTCTATAGTCTGTGGTTCATCTTCGAGAGACACAAAAGTGTGATGTTCAATAAATAAAGCATGTCTAGAGCGTGTAGTTACACCACGTGATGAACTCCCGATGGTGAGATCTTGAGAGTGATATTGGAGGAAGTGTAATGATCTTCTTAGCGCCACATGAGGGGTCACTTGGGGAGCATCAACATCTTGTGCTTGTACCACCACTTGCTCATGAGTGACTTGAGTGTCTTCATGAGCATCTCTCACATCCTTGTCTTCATCTTGTGGTACTTGTGAGGTGGATGGTGGCTCAATGATTTGCACATCATCATCTTATTTTGGCTTGATGTCCCCCACCGGCATGTTCTTCATGGCATCCCTCAATGGTTCACCACCTACATCATCAAGATTATCACTTGCTCCTTGGGAGCCATTAGTTTCATCAAATTCAACATCAAATGTTTCTTCAACCATGTTTGTAGCATGGTTAAAGACCCTATATGCCTTGGACTTTGATGAATAGCCAACCAAGTAGCCAATGTCACATCTTCTTTGGAACTTTCCCAAGTGATGGTGCTTCTTGTAGATGTTGCATTTGCACCCAAACACTCTAAAGACTGAGACATCGGGCTTCCTCCCATTGAACAACTCATATGGTGTCTTCTCTAGGAACTTGTGAGGAAAGACCCAGTTTGATGCATAGCATGCGGTGTGGATTGCCTCGGCCCACATCTTCTCCGCAGTGTTGTACTCATCAAGCATTGTTCTTGCCAAGGTGATCAATGCCTGGTTCTTTCTTTCTACAACCCCATTTTGTTGTGGTGTGTATGTTGAAGTGAACTCATGTTTGATTCCAACTTCTTCACAATACTCTTCAATGTTGGTGTTGTCAAACTCTTTGCCATTATCACTCCTTATTTTCTTGATCTTGACATCAATTTGATTTTGAGCATTCTTTGCAAACTTCTTGAAGATTGATGCAACTTCGGCCTTGTCTTGCAAGAAGAATGTCGAAGTGTATCGGGAGTAATCATCAACTATGACCAAGAAATATTTGTTTCCTCCAAGACTAGCATATGTGGTTGGTCCAAATAAATCCATGTGGATTAGCTCAAGAACTCTTGAAGTAGAGTGATAGGCCTTGGTTGGATGGGTGTTCGCAACTTGCTGCCGGCTAC